>NW_015162554.1:41325-52881 GCF_001447785.1 Gekko japonicus | reverse complement strand
AGGGCTTCTAGTGTCCTGGCCCCACTGGTGGTCCTCCTGACAGCACCTAGTGTTGGACTGGATGGGCCATTGGCCCAACCCAACATTGGCTTCTCTTATGTTCTTATCTGAAACTAGACAGATGGCAACCTGCGAAAGGGCCTTTCCACACATACAGAACTTTGCTGTGTCCTTTGACAACAGGAAGAAATGAAAGGAACAAGCTTGGGCAAAGTTCTTTTGGACAACATCCGCACCCTTCTCAAAAGTTCTGCTCCCCCCCCCATACTGAAACGAGTCAAAATAGAACACAACCTTCACTATCCTCCAAGGAAAATCTGCTAAAATCTAAGCCTTAATATTTTCTGGAAACACTGTAAAACTTTCCTTAATGGACTGGCCTCAAACAGCTAGGGCAAAGCAGGCCAGTAGCCAGGATTTTGTGGCTTGTGGGGCAATTTTTTTTCTGGTGGGGCTGCATAAACACCCCCAAAAAAACACCCCATGTGCAGTGAGTAAGTTTCATGTTACGTTTAATGCATGCACTGCTGGATGCGCACCTTGAAAAGAAGTTTAAAAATGAGGTCAAAAAAGCATTTTCAGGCAAGAATCTTGTGGGGCTGTCACTTTAAGAAAGGGGCGGGGCCTAGAATAGCCCCACCATAGCTACGGGCTGGGGCAAAACCGGTTTTGGTAAGGTAATTTTAATTTAATTGGATTTCTTTTTTTAATTGCATGTATCATCGGCTCCAGCTACACAGTGATATTCAGTTTAGCAAAGTGCGATCTTGTTAGCAGCCAGAATTTTAACAAGCACATACCTTTTAATTTGTGAGAACCTCGGGGAGGGGGGGGAAGCTTGTCTTAGGGAAGGTTTATTGAGCGGGTCTGGAATTAGAAGAAGCAGGAGAAGGCAGAAGCCAAGAAGGAATCTATACTTTATAGAGGGGTGTTTTTTTAAAAAAAATCTTTTTATTGATTCTTCTGGATGCAAAGGTGTTATTATCCTTGGTCTCTGCTTCTGCTCTATAGTTAAAAATTGTGACTGGACTTCTGTTTTCTGCATACTGTATTGGATTCATTTTTATTTTTTTTAAAGAAACCTTATTTTGGCGCAACACGGCACTGGCCAGAGACAAAACTCAAAGGCAAGTTGTGCAAGCCATTTTTTAAAAGTTTGCCTTTGGTTTCATCTGGTTTGGGATAGGAGCCGCTTGGGCTTTGTGCGACTGTGGAAGGCTTTTACGACTCACCTCCGTGGTGGCACACAAAAACCTGAGCTATGCTGGAGGAAATGGTAATAATCCCGAAAAGCCGATCCTGCTTTAGTAGTTCCCACATGACGGCCTGGGCCATGCTAGCGTCCTATGTGAGAACTGCCAGCGTGCCATGAGAAATAATAATCAGTAAAGGCTTCTGTGAGCCTAAAAATAAATGCCTTTTCGCAGAGGAGGCTGCCTGTTGTGTCTCTGCATGTTTTGGTGTAAATCAGAGCTTAGTTCTCCAGCCAACACAGCTATCACTCCCTCATAACCTTGAAGCTTTCTAAGTTGCATCTATGCAATGATGGGCTGAAAAATTCTGCTAGTTGTTCTGGGGTGCGGTCAGACGAGCTGTTTGATCCATTGTCATTGCTTCTCCCCAACAGATTTAAATTGCTTGATCAGACAGCAACATCTGTATCCCATTCTCCAGTCAGCCCTCCATGCTCACCCCTGACTTTCCTGACACCGGAGAAAGTCCAGTATTTACCAAACCTACTGGGTCCTCCACGCATATCTGGATATTTGACTGCTCTCTTGCACAGTCAAGCCATTTGGGAAATCACAAACTTCTGTTTTCACCACCATTTTTCTTACAAGTTATCGATGTGCGCGTAAGTGGTTACTTGTCCAAGGGTCGTTAATTCCTGCTCGTGCAGAATTTGCAAGAAGAGCAGCGGCAGCAACAACAGCAGCAAACGAGGTCTTGCTTTGTTCTTTTCTTTGACAGAGGGGAGCAAGATGCCGTGAGAGGCAGGCAAAGCATGCCTCTTTGCAATCTTCCAGAGATTTCCCCCTGCCCGCCCTGTGGAGCGGGCTCAGGGCGGCTTACAAGGGGCAAAGCCCATATAAAAGATAAAAACAATACATTCATAACAGTTGTACTCAATTTAAGAGTACAATTTAAGAGCATACCTCTTTGCTTTGCAATCTTCCAGAGAAGAGAAGAGCTCCCTTTCCACCTAGGATAATTCACAGGTGGGGAAGCTTTACATCCAGCTCAAGCATCACCGGGGTGGGGGGAGCCTTTAAGTGCAGGCGAGATAGCCGCTTAGTTGCAAATCCAGCATGGGCAGCAGAGACAGCCCCCCCCATCTCCAGCACCTCGTGTCTCTCACCTGCTTCCTGGGTGAGAATGAAAATGCTTTGCTGGAGGATGGCTGTGTGGCTGGCTGGGGTGACTCTCGGTGGCAAGGACAGGATGTCTGATCAAACCACCCCGGAGCAAAAAAAATCCCGATCAAACTAGAAACGCGGCCACAACGCGATGAGCATGCAGTCTGACCGCAGCCCTGGAAATGGCTGCAATTTCCTCCTCTGAGTATCTGTCCTAGTGATCTGGTGCATAAAGAATTGTCACCTAGACCTCAGGAGTTTCCAGTTCAAGACCTATGACATCATTTTGGAAAGGGGGGGAAAAAATCCTTTGCCCGTACTATGCATAAAGAATTGTCACCTAGACCTCAGGCGTTTCCAGTTCAAGACCTATGACGACCTATGACATCATTTTGGAAAGGGAAAAAAAATCCTTTGCCCGTACTCTTTGTAGAATCGCCTCTCCCCTATGTGCGAAAAGCTCCCATCTTCTGCCTGAGCTACTTTTTTTGTGAGCAGCCAGAGACTCTGGCCCCAGTGAACGGATCTTTCCAGTGGCTGTAACTCCTTGGCACAGCCACCTGCAGTGATGTTGGGAAGCAGCAGGAGGTACTGGCAGTAAGAGGCTCCCTTCTGCTCGGCGGAGTTGCCAGACTCCAGGTGGGGCCTGCAGTTCTTCCAGGATTACAGCTGATTTCCAAACTACAGAGAACAGCTCCCCTGGAGAAAAGGGCAACTTTGGAGGGTGGACACGGTGGGGATCATATCCCGACGAAGCACCCCCTCTTCCCCAGGCTCAGTTCCCAAATCTCCAGAAATTGGCAACCCAAATGTGGGCACTGCTGAAAGCCTGATATGAGGAACTGTGAACATATGAAGCCAGATGAAGCTGCCTGATGGAGAAGAAGAGCCGTAATTCAATGGCAGAGTACCGGCTCCGCATGTAGAAAGCCCCAGGCACCTCCAATTAAAGGACGCCGAGCAGCAAACGTTAAGAAAGACCTTGCCTGAGACTTTGTGTTTTTTTTAATAAGTAATTTTATTATTTCCCAACATTTAACATCAACGCCAACGTACAAAACAAAACACACACTTGAAACATTAAGCAGGAGTAAATTCCGTTAGTTGTGCCTAGGTTTTCTCCCCCGCCCCCCCCGGTAAAATAGTAAAAATTTTGTGCACCTATTCTATTACTTTATACATATACACGGGGCTCTTTTTGTAGAAAAAGCCCAGCAGGAGCTCATTAGCATAATAGGCCACACCCAACAGCAAAACTCATTAGCATATTAGGCCACACCCTGACAGCACCGCTCAGCACATTAGGCCACACCCCATGTTACCAGAAGTGTGCTCATCCAGCCACACCCACCTTTCCCTTCTTATTCTTTTTTTGTATCAGGAACTCCTTTGCATGTTAGGCCACACACCCCTAATATAGCCAATCCTAATGGGTTTCTGGTATTGGGTGTGGCCTATTATGCTAATGAGTTCCTGCTGGGCGTGGCCAACTCGGGAGCCAGCCGGAACTCCGTTCCTGTGCGTTCCTGCCCAAAAATAGCCCTGCATATACATATTATGGCTATAATTTCTATTACTATTATTGTTTCTGTTTACACTTTCTGGTGGTTATAACATAGATCCCTTAAGGTACCACTCAATCCATTTATAAAACCTTGACCATGTTTTCTCGAAAATATCTTCTCTCTTGCCTTGTAATAGCAAAGTTAACTTGTCCATTTCAGCTGTTTCTAAAAGTTTATACACTATTTCTTCTTTTGATGCTGTTTCTTCTTTTCTCCAGTACTTAGCATACAAGATTCTAGCTGTAGTTACCACATGTATGATGTGACCTTGCCTGAGACCTCGGAGAGCTACTGCCTATCAGAATAGAACAGAGGTCCCTAACATGGTGGCTTGAGAGCCAGTTTGGTGTAGGGGTTAAGTGTGCGGACTCTAATCTGGGAGAACCGGGTTTGATTCCCCACTCCTCCACTTGCACCTGCTGGATGACCTTGGGCAAGCCATAGTTCTGTCAGAGCTGTTCTTGAAAAAAGAGCAGTTTCTGTCAAGAGCTCTCTCAGCCCCGCCTACCTCACAGGGTGTCTGTTGTGGGGAGAGGAAGGGAAAGGAGTTTGTAAGCCGCTCTGAGACACCTTTGGGTAGTGAAGGGCGGGGTATAAATCCAATCTCTTCTTCTCTTCTTCTTCTTCTTGTTGGCCTTTCCTGGTGCCCACGGTATGTTTCCAGAAAGTGGGTGGGGCCAGGTTTGGCTTTTGTCCAGCACAGGTTCTGATTGGCCACTGGAGATCTGATTGGCTGTGCAGGTTAGAATAAACATTGCTTAGGCAGCGGTCGCCACCAGTTTTGAGGTCGTTCTCTCTCTTTCCCACCTTATTTTTTAAATCACCCCTCTTCTCCCACGCACTTGGACTTCCTCTCTGTGAGTAGCTCTGCCTCTTGTGATGGCCACTCTGTGGTCGTTCCCACCGCCCTGTGTCAAAATTCCAAAGGTGCCCACAGGTTCAAAAAGGTCGGGGACCACTGGAATAGACAATACAGAGGTGGATGAAAGAATGGCCCCTGCAGCGGTCGCCACCAGTTTTGAGGTCGTTCTCTCTCTTTCCCACCTTATTTTTTAAATCACCCCTCTTCTCCCACGCACTTGGACTTCCTCTCTGTGAGTAGCTCTGCCCCTTGTGGTGGCCACTCTGTGGTCGTTCCCACCGCCCTGTGTCAAAATTCCAAGGGTGCCCACAGCTTCAGAAAGGTCGGGGACCCCTGGAATAGACAATACAGAGCCGGATGAAAGAATGGCCCCTCTCAGCATAACAACATCATAAAAACCAGGCATTATTGTACCAGGGATCCTAAGAGAAGCAGCGGTGATGCCGGTCCTGCTGTGCTTGCTCGCAGGCTGACATCCTCGGTGCCATATATCAAACAAATGGAACTTAAGGAGGAACATGGTCAGCAGGTCCGCTTGCTTCTGGTCTCCATGGAGACAGCTCTCTTCCAGCCCCTTGGGAGCATGAACACCATGGCCTTGGAGGCTTTATTGACAGGATGTTGCTGTCCCTCAGGAGGACTCGGTGCTTCAGGTGTGTCGGAGGCTGTACCCTAGTGCCCATTTGCTTCCCCCATCAGCATACTTTCTCAATACACTTTTTCTTAATTTGCTTCTTCTGTCAGTATACTTTCTCAGGTAGGCTGTTAACGGTGAGTTCTGCTTGAGCTGTTACTATCTTCAGTATAGTTTTCAGGAGTAAGTTCAGGGTTGGCATAATTTTATTTTGATAACATTAGTTCTGTCTATCTGTTTGTCTGTCTGTCTACCTATCCTATCTATCTATCCTATCTAACCTACCTACCTACCTACCTACCTACCTATCTATCTATCTATCTATCTATCTATCTATCTATCTATCATCTACCAACATAAGAACATAAGAGAAGCCAATGTTGGATCAGGCCAATGGCCCATCCAGTCCAACACCTTGTGTCACACAGTGGCCAAAAATACCATGTGCCATCAGGAGATCCACCAGTGGGGCCAGGACACCAGAAGCCCTCCCACTGTTGCCCCCCTCCAAGCACCAACAATAATCTGTCTGTCTGTCTGTCTGTCTATCTACATAAGAACATAAGAGAAGCCAATGTTGGGTCAGGCCAATGACCCATCCAGTCACACAGCGGCCATAAATACCAGGTGCCATCAGGAGGTCCATCAGTGGGGCCAAGACACTAGAAGCCCTCCCATTGTTGCCGCCAAGCACCAACAATCATCTGTCTGTCTGTCTGTCTGTCTGTCTGTCTGTCTGTCTGTCTGTCTATCTATCATCGAATCCAGCCTGATATAGCAATAGCCTTGAGCAGAAAATATAATTATAAAATAAGATAATGCTTTACCTAGTGTTATTCTTCTATTGCTTAATTACTGCCCCCATAAATTTTGCCACAGAGGGAGTACCAAAATCATTTATATCCAATAGTAACCACGTCACCTGTGCCCTCATACTGTCAGATGCCTCAGTGGGCATTTCCTTATTTCTGAGTAAAGGAGTAATTAAACCAGCCCTCAGCTCATTAAATACAGGACATTCCATAACTGTATGTTCAGTCGTTTCAGTTTTATCATGTGAGCATCTACACGTTCTATTTGAATATAGCACTTTTTTATATGTACCCTCCAAAACTGCTGATGGAAGGGCATTTTCTTCTTCTTCTTCTTCTTCTTCTTCTTCTTCTTCTTCTTCTTCTTCTTCTTCTTCTTCTTCTTCTTCTTCTTCTTCTTCTTCTTCTTCGCTTTGGTATTCTGTTTTGATGTGATGGACTATGGCTCAGTTTTAGCGCCTCTGCTTTGCATGCCGAAGGTCCACGTTTCAGCCTCCAACATCTCCAGTGGAAAAAGGATCAAGTAGCAGGTGGTGTGAAAAACCTTGACCTGAGAGCTGCTGCCAATCAGAGCAGACAGTGCCGACCTTGATAGACCAGTGGTCTGAGTCACTATAAGGCAGCTTCATGTGTTTATATGAAGCAGCCTTATACTGAATCAAACCATCAGTCCATCAAGATCAGTCTTGTCTACTCAGATTGGCAGCAGCTCTCCGGGGTCCTGTGAAGAGGTCTTTTGCATCACCTACCACCTAACCCTTAACTGGAGGTGCTGGGGATTGGACCTGGGGCCTTCTGCATGCAAAGCAGAGGCTCTTCCACTGAGACACAGCCCTTCCCCTGCATGGAGGAGAATGCAGTTTGTAGAATACTGCCATCCTTCATAGCCAACAAGCCACAGAGAGGCCAGTATAGAGTAGGAGGTGGGAGAGGAACCAAGAAGCACACAAACCCAGGTTGACACCCCAGCTGGGATTTGTTACTTTCATCTGGTCAATTAACCCCAAGTTTGTTGCCTAGACCACAGTGTGTCATGAAGTTGGAAGGTGCATTGTGAGGCAGGTTTGCATCCTCGTTCAGTTTTCAGTCTTCACTTCTGCCGTGTGTGTGTGTGGCCTGGCATTTTTGGTGAGAGATTTTTTTTTTATTGCTTTAACCCCTATTTTAATCCTGAAACATTTGGTCTTGTCCTTCCAGCTCAACTTTTTTTTGTGTGCATCGAACTTTAAAAAACCGTGCATAGTCATACATTTTTCATTTTGTTCACATAGATTTATGGAACTTGTTTCTAAGTCAAAGTACTTAGGATCAAAGCTTTCCTGGGGCTTCTTGACATGAGCTACCAGAACATTTGCCAGATCTAGGGAAATAATAATTTCCATAGCATTTGAGTGTTCAAAGCATTTGACATCCATTATTTCAGCAATTTGTATCAGCCCCCTGAAGGACAGGTAGTGTTATATTATAATATGGTTTGGAGATGAAGCTGAGAGACGGTGGCTTGCTTGAGGTCACCTCGTGAGCCACGGCAGAGATCAGATTTGATCTGTGGGTTTGTTGGACCACTGCCGAGTATGCACTAGCTCTATAGCTTATTTCAATTGCAAGAGAGTATTCCTGTTCAGCAGACTAAAACTGGTGCATCCTAGCTTCAGATGTTCTCCTGTGTTGAGATTTTGATCTGTTGCAGCATCCGGTCCTAAATTTTCCTCCTCTCCCAGCCAACATCCTCCCCTTGTATCACCCCAGCAACCAGGCTTCCTCTTGTTAAAGTCATTCACTGTTGACTTCAGTCAAACCCAACTTGTTCTTATTAAATACCATCAACCCTATATTAAGTCCAGTCGAAGGCCTCCAGGTGTTGGTGGTCTGAGAGTTGGGAGCGAGGCGACGTCGCCCAGCGAGAAAATTGACTTCATTCACAGCTCCGTGGCCTTACTCCCAATGCCGCCTGCATTCTTCCTCTGCAAATACCCCCTCCCTCTTCTGCTCAGACATCCTCGGCCAGCTCAATGGTTAACCCAACAGAAATATTCTTTGTTGCCTACACGTCCCCACCTCGCTCGGAACTGTCCATCCTGGGGAAGCAAACCTCATGCTTGACTCAGCAAAAAAAACCGTAAGCCATGTCATTGACAAGGACTTGTCTGTCGCTAAACTCTCAATCACCTTGGTAGAAGATCCATGAATGTCTGGAATCCATGAAGTGTAGCTTCTTCTGATGCTAGTTCTTTCCTCCTTTCCATTCAGAGATTGAGACTCTTATTTCTCCACTTCCGACTTCACGCAGGATAGAAACGTGAGTTTCTATGTGACGTTGCTATACATACGGATGTGGATCGCCTAAGCAAGTCTTCCCTTGTGGGTTTCTACTACTCTCTTTCTTCTTAAGACCCCCATGTGCCCATCCCTGCCCTGCTGTGCAGAAAGCAGTGTAGCCGGCGAAAGGGATCGTATCGCCCTCTTGGATTGGTTAATTTATTGGATTATTGTGATAATTTTACATTGATTGTATCTTTAATTGCTTTGAAGGTTGTAAATCGCCCAGAGCCTGCTAGCACAGTGGGTTATTCATATCTGCCCCAGAGAGCACTGAAGTCAGGGTCGCCCTGGCCCGAAAGACACCAGATTGGCCACTACAAGGGCTAGGGCTTTTTCAGTGGCGGCTCCACACCGGTGGAATGAGCTCCCAGAGGACATCAGGGGCCCTGCGGGACTTTTAACAGTTCTGCAGGGCCTGTAAAATGGAGCTCTTCCACCAAGCCTTCGATTAGGAGCCACCACTGACGAATGAACCATCGTAGATTGAGGAAAAGAACCATCGTAAATTGAACAGGCCACGGCCCTATATTACTACGCTGGATATGGCCTTTCCTCATCGGACCATGTATAGATATCCGTATATCGCCGCCATCAGTATATGTTAGCACCTTATGTAATTGTCCTTTAATTGTGAATTTTTACTGTATGTATTGGTTTTATTGCATTTTAACTGTGTAAGCCGCCTTGAGCCAGTGCTGCACTGGCAAGGCGGGATATCAATTGAAAGTAATTAATAAATAATAAAGTTGAAATAACAACAACAACAACAACAACAATAAACCTTTAATATCAAAATGACTGCTAATATCCATAGGAGAGATGGATCGGAAGCAGATTATCAACTTTTTCGTACGGGGAATAAAGAAGAGTAGAGGTGGAATATATACATCTAATATGAACGGGGGGAGTTTCCGAGTTAGGATTGTCTTTGATAAAAAGAATCAAGCAAAAAAAAAACACACAACTTTTCATGTTGTCTCTTTTAATGGGCCTTGAGTGAAAGGAGTTCTCATATTGATCTTTTTTTAAAAGAAAAAAAAGAAGAGAAAGTCAAATACTTAGGCTATTGGGCAGTATATGAGCAGTGTTGGAAGGATCGCCGCTGGGAGGATAAACCTCGGCAAGGTCAGGAATCAGGATTGGAACGGAAGGCGGTAAAGTAGGGATAACTGGAGTTTCCCCATCCTGTCCCATTATTGGCTCGAGATGGGTAGCCGTGTTAGTCTGTCCAGAGCAGTAGAAAAGAGGAAGAGTCCAGTAGCACCTTAAAGACTAACAAAAGTTGTGGCAGGGTAGGAGCTTTCGTGAGGCACTGCTCACTTCTTCAGATACCTGAAGAATCTGAAGACTTAAGATACCTAAAGTATCTGAAGAAGTGAGCAGTGACTCGCGAAAGCTCGTACCATGCCACAAATTTTGTTTGTGAGGGAAGGCTTGAAGAGTCTGGTACTTTTCAGTTTAGAAAAGAGACGTGATAGGGGTTTATAAAAGTATGGATGGGGGTGGAGAGAGTTGACAAAGAGACATTTTCTCTCTCTCTCTCGCAAATTTCTCTCTCTCTCTCGCTCAAGGGCATCCAATGAAGGTGATGGGCAGTAGCTTCAGGAGAGACAATAGGAAATATTTCTTTAGACAGAGGTCCCGGTCACACGGAGGGGTTTGGCCCGGGATAGGGATGGATCGGGGGCGCGGCAAACGCAACATCTGGGAAGCGGTGTGCACCCATCCCCGATCCGTCCCCACCCCCGAAAACCACTGCAAAAAAGAACCACCGACAGAGGTGGTCTTACCTGAAAGGCCGCGGCAAGCGCGGCTGTGGGATCGCCGGCGCATCCTTCTGCCGGCCCATCCCTGGCTCCTGGCCGAACTGCACATGTGCATGCATGCGCAGCTGGCTGCCTCGGTCTCCCAACCGTGGCTTCCTCCCCGGCATCTGATTGTGCCGGGGAGTAACGGCGCCACGGCTCAGGGATCCGTGTGTTCCCACCGCCGCGTGTCTATTTTGGTGCAGCTTCCAAAAGCCGCACTTAGGCCGCATATTTCCCCCCCGTGTGGCAGGGGCCAGAGACTGGTTAAAATGTGGAATCTGCTGCTAGAGGATGTAGTGATGGCCACAGGAAGAAACAGCTTTCAAAGGGGATTAGATAGATTCATGGAGGACAGGTCTATCAGTGGCTACTGATAGACCTGATGGTGGCTGAGGGGAACCTCCACATTCAGAGGCACTAAGCCTCTGAAGCCCAGAGCCAGGAGGCAATACTAGGGGAAGGCCTCGGCCTCTGTGCCCTGTTGTTGGCCCTCCAGAGGACCTGGCTGGCCACTGTGTGAGACGGGATGCTGGACTAGATAGAATCTTGGTCTGATTCAGCAGTCTTCTGATGTTCTTAAGGGTTTGGGGAGGGGCAGGACTTCAGTGGGATATAGAGCCATACAGTTCACCTCCAGAGTGGTCATTTTCTCCAGGTAAACTGATCTCTTATTGCCTGGGGGTCAGTTGTAATAGCGGGCGTACTCTAGCCTCTACCTGAAAGTTGGTAACCCTACACATGCAGCAGTGGAAAAACCCCAAGTTGCTAAGAGTAAACTCTACCAATTCACATTGTAGGTGGGGCTTCCATATTGAGTGCCCCTTCTATAATACATCCTGGGCCAGTAGGAATGAAGTATGAGCTTTGCCCCCTTCAGCGTTCTGTTTTCTGCAGAACAGGGACAAAATTCTAACCCGAGGAGGTAGGCTGCTACAGAAGATATGATGCCAGCACTGTCAATCCCAGATTAATACAATCTGTGCTGCAAGCACAAAACATTCCTCATGATTAAAATAAAATAAACTGAAATTTTGATTTTTCTAAATATTTAAGAACATAAGAGAAGCCATGTTGGATCAGGCCAATGGCCCATGCAGTCCAACATTCTGTGTCGCACAGGGGCCAAAACCCAGGCGCCATCAGGAGATCCACCAGCAGGGCCAGAACTCCAGAAGCCCTCCCACCATTGCCCCCCA
>NW_015162554.1:25622-40937 GCF_001447785.1 Gekko japonicus | reverse complement strand
CATCAATTTCCCCCCGTGTGGCAGGGGCCTCCGGTTTGTTTCTCTCCTGTGAACCCAACATTAAGAACCTAACATGAGTAAAAGGTTAATGACACCTCCGAGATGCTGATAGTTGGCAGTTCAGGCCTTCTCTGAATTCCACCACTGCTAGGGAGCTCTGAAAAATATGATCAGCTACCTGCAGTCTGATGGATTTGGAAAGGGGTAAGTATGTTTAGGATTACGCTGTAGGCCTAAGTGAGTGGTGGCCATTTTTTTCCTATGGAGATGTGTTTGCGAACACTGTGGAAATGAGGGGGAAGCCTCATTGGTGCCCTACTGTGTAACCCCCCACTAAGACATACCCCCCTCAGGACTCCTTACATTTCAGCCCTCCCACATTCCTCACCCCTCACGGTGTCAGGCATTTTGATAGTCTCCTTAGCAGCAAAACCAAATAATGGTAGCACTACAGTTGATGTATCTTGAAATTTATTAGTGGGGAGATTCGGCTATACTTCGTTGGTAATTTTACCAGACATCTACTGAATTCAGTTTCCACCCTTCTGTGAGGTGACTGTGAAAAGTCACCTCATGACAAAAGAAGCCATTGTATGGCTCTCCCGGGTCGAAACCAAATACTTGCAAGCCCATGTGGTTTACAAAGCTGACTGTAGATCCCTGAGTTTCATAGTGTACATTTAGGCCAGTGGTTTTCTTTCCCCTGTAATCTACTCTGGAAAATCCCACGTGCTGGTGACACGGGGCAAATAGGGACAACCATTGACCACAAATTATGCATAAATAAGAACACAAATGTGATTATTTGCCTCATCGGCACACCTGTGTGAGGCATTTCTGTCCTAAAGAGGAAGAATGTAGACTTTCTTTGCCGGGTTACCTGGAGACAATTCTGGCTCATCTTAGGTGACTAGGCAAGTAGGGTTTTTTTTACCAATCTAAGTCACCATTTCTAAATTGTCATGTGTGTGTAAAACTGTTTGACAAGATGGTACAGAGGTATGAATACTTTCCTCCTTATCTCTTGATTGGTTGAGAGAGAAAAGAGGCCTACCAAATGTATGCCTCTGGTCTAGAGTTGCCAACTGTGGATTGGGAAATTCCTGGAGATTGGGGGGGGCAGAGCGTGGTGGGGAGGGGATATGATGCCATCGAGCCCACACTCCAAAGCAGCCATGTTCTCCAGGGAAACTGATTTCTGTCACCTGAAGATCAATTGTAATCTTGAGAGGTCTGCAGGTTTCACCTGGAGGTTGGCAACCGTACTCTGGTTCCTGTATCCTCTTGGTAACTAGTCATCTATTCTCTGTAGTATGAGACCATTCTGTTATCTCTTTTAAACTCTTTATATGCCAGCTCGTAACCATGTGTTTCTTGAGGGCTGCAAAGAAGGTTTGTTCTTTTTTTTAAAAAGGACACGGTTTGTGAAAAAAACCAGTCAAAGCTAGCACCAAAAGCACCACTATGTTAAAACAACGGGAGAAGCAGAAGGCAAATTTTTAAACATTTCAGTTTGGCAGCCATAAAAAGAGCAGGCTATAAATGACATACAATTAACTGAGCATCAAATAAAAGCTGAGCAGTTAAGTGAAGGCACCAAGCCAACCACACCCACGTAAAATTAAATAGCTAAAAGCTAAGGAAAATAACAATGTATGTTTGCCTGATGTACGTATTTAGCCTCCATGTACTGAATCAGGCCATTGGTCCATTGAGGTCAGTAATGTCTATTAAGTGGTGGCTTCATGTGTCCTTGTGATTTCTGAACGCACAATTGCTGTTTGTGGAGTCCTGCCATCTTTCGTAGCCACTTGGCCAAAGAGAGGACAGTATAGGTTGGGGGGGGGAGGGGGAGGAGAGGAAGCAAGACGCACACAAACCCAGGTTTACACCCCAGCTGGGATTTGGTTCAATTCAGTTTTCAGTCCTCATCTCTGGGGGGCAGGGCTTTTCCAGGGGTGTTTTTTCCCTCCTAGTCAACCCTGATTTTAGGACCCGAGTTGACTAATAGCCATGCACATTGGGAGGCTGCAGTAGGCAGGGGAAATCAGTGGCCCTTTCTTACACGCCCAGGGAAATGCTGATCGCCACTTTGGGGTCAGGAAGCAATTTTTCTCCAGGCCAGTTTGGCTGGAGATCCTGGAGGTTTTTTTTCGTTTATTTGTTTTGGGGGGGGGTTTTGGTCATCTTCTGGGCGTGGAACGGGGGTCACTGGGTGTGTGTGTGGAGGGAAGGTATTTCTTAATTTCCTGCATTGTGCAGGGGGTTGGACTAGATGACCCTGGAAGTCCCTTCCAACTCTATGATTCTGTGGATTCTAAAGGGGTCAGAATCTTCCTCTTCCATCGGCAGAGCTGCATTGAAGGAAGAGACAAAAAGGAAAGCCCCCTTCAGCCTTCCAACCCACATGGCTCTTAGTCCAGATGGGTCATAGGAACTCGAGAATAAATGTCTCAGGGTTGGAAACAACTGATGGGTGATGACGCAGGAAAGAGCATCATACCTTCAGGACCGTCTCTTCCGGTATGTCCCTCGTAGAGCATTACGCTCGATCAATCAAGATCTGCTGGTGATCCCCAGCCTGGAAGATTTTCATTTAGCCTCGACCAGAGCCAAGGCCTTCTTCCTCATCAAAGGCTCCTAAGTAAGCTCAAAAATCATGGGATTCAAGGACAAGTCCTTTTATGGATCAAAAACTGGCTAATTAATAGAAAACAGAGAGTGAGATCCGGGCCCTGCGGGACTTAATGCAGTTCGGCAGGGCCTTCAAAACGGAGATGTTCCGCCAGGCTATCCTTGAGGTGGCGGAGATCTATTTATATTGGCCTCCCCTGCGTTGCTGCATTGTTGTCATCTGCATGGTCTTTTGTCCGCCTGTTCCTCCTAGTATCAGTTACCATCCACCTGCAAGCATATGGGGAAATCTATGCAGGAACAGACGGAGATGGAGATGGACTGGCTGAATGGTGCTGTCGATGGTTATTGTTGATATTATTGATTCTGTTGCAGTTTGGGTTTTAATAATTGCAACTGGGTTTTAATAATTGTATATCTAAATATGATGTTGTGTATCGTCGTTACCTCCCCCTGAACCTGCTTGCGGAGAGGGTGGGCTAGAAGATAAATCAATACATAAAAGAGAGCCAGTTTGATGCAGTGGTTAGGTACGCGGACTCTAATCTGGGGGAACTGAGTTTGATTCCCCACTCCTCCACATGCAGCTGCTGGGGTGACCTTGGGTCAGCCACAAGTTCTTTCAGAGCTGTTCTTTCAAGAGCAGTCCTTGAAAGAGCTCTCTCAGTCCCACCTCCCGCTCAGGGTATCTGTTGCGGGGAGGGGAAGGGAAAGGGATTGTAAGACACTCTGAGACTCCTTCGGGTAGTGAAGGGCGGGGTATAAATCCAATCTCCTCTTCTTCTTAAATCTGTGACTGTCTGTAACTTCCACCGGTGGACTGCTAGATCCGACTTGTGATGTCTAGTCTGGCCCTCATTTCGTCTGCTATCTTCCTACAGCAGAATCTCAGCCTGAATATTCCCAGATCTCATCTTATTCCATAACCAGTGTTCCCTCTAAGCTGTGGAGTCCTGTGAGCAAAAATTCTACTTTGTGAGCTTCTGGCATTAAAGTTGTGAGCAATTGATTTGGCTACTGCCTAAATCAGTTTGCTCTGGAGCCATCCTTCCTGAGCTAAGACAAAAACGTGTGAGCCGGAGGCTAAAAAACTGTGAGCTAGCTCACACTAACTCAGCTTAGAGGGAACACTGTCCGTAACACCTTCCGGAAGATCCACTTTGGATCACCATGTCAAAAATACTGAAATTTGGCGGGGCGCACAGATTCTGAGTTTATAAGGCGAGCCGGCTGAACAGCCCGCGCTCCCAAATCAGTGAGCAAGGAGGGCGTGGGTTCGGGAAATATACCGAGGGGCATCCATCCAGTTGAACTGAGCTGAACTAAAATAAAATGTGGATGCGTATGGCTCTAGCAGCATTCTTGGTTCTGCAGGGTTTGGGTTGTGAATTTCAAAACCGTGTTCTTTGACAGAGGCGGCACTATTAGGACTCCGGTGGCTCTTTCAGCTGTCCAGAACTGAAAGCGCCAAGAAACGACCGAGGAATTGAGCAGCCCCCGTCGATTGAAATGCTTTTACAATTTCACTTTAGGGTTTGGGTGGGACTCCTGGTTTCGACTGCAAATATGTCTCCTTAATTAAACCTTCTAATTGAGTAACCGGAGTGGCGGGACATCTGAGTGGCCGACATCTGGGAACAGGGGAAGCGTTCAATATTTATCTTGGAGACCGGCGCCCTGCAGGCAGGCCTGCTGTGTTCTCCCCCACCTTCTCGCTCTGTCCCAAACACATTCCGTTAGCGTTGAGAGGCTGCCCTCTGTCTGGGCTTCTTTTGCAGAACAGTAGCATTTGAAGGGAGTTAACGTAGAGCGGTCGGCCAGATATTTCTGGTCTGAAGACTGGGTAGCGTTAGCAAATGAGAAGGGGAAACACGGACGGACGACCGTGGAATGTTCTGCCACCCAAGTCAGGAAGGTGGAGCGTTGGTCTAGACCAGAGGTGGGGATATCTGTGATTGCATGTGTGCAAAGTGCCGTCAAGTTGCAGCCAAGCCAAGTGAGAAGTGATGGTGGTTTGCCTTTGCCTTCCTCTGCAGACACTTATGGCTACCCCAGCCAAGGGTTTTCAAGGCAAGTGAGAAGCGGAGGTGGTTTGCCATGGCCTTCCTCTGCAGAGCCTTCCTTGGTGGTCTCTCATCCAAGCCTTATGGTGACCCCAGCAAGGGGCTTTCAAGGCAAGTGAGATGCAGAGGTGGTTTGCCATGGCCTTCCTCTGCATAGCCTTTCTTGGTGGTCTCTCATCCAAGCCTTATGGAGACCCCAGCAAGGGGCTTTCAAGGCAAGTGAGAAGCGGAGGTGGTTTGCCATGGCCTTCCTCCGCAAAGCCTTCCTTGGTGGTCTCTCATCCAAGCCTTATGGTGACCCCAGCAAGGGACTTTCAAGGCAAGTGAGATGCAGAGGTGGTTTGCCATGGCCTTCCTCTGCATAGCCTTCCTTGGTGGTCTCTCATCCAAGCCTTATGGAGACCCCAGCAAGGGGCTTTCAAGGCAAGTGAGAAGCGGAGGTGGTTTGCCATGGCCTTCCTCCGCAAAGCCTTCCTTGGTCGTCTCTCATCCAAGCCTTATGGTGACCCCAGCAAGGGACTTTCAAGGCAAGTGAGATGCAGAGGTGGTTTGCCATGGCCTTCCTCTGCATAGCCTTCCTTGGTGGTCTCTCATCCAAGCCTTATGGTGACCCCAGCAAGGGACTTTCAAGGCAAGTGAGATGCAGAGGTGGTTTGCCATGGCCTTCCTCCGCAAAGCCTTCCTTGGTCGTCTCTCATCCAAGCCTTATGGTGACCCCAGCAAGGGGCTTTCAAGGCAAGTGAGATGCAGAGGTGGTTTGCCATGGCCTTCCTCTGCATAGCCTTTCTTGGTGGTCTCTCATCCAAGCCTTATGGAGACCCCAGCAAGGGGCTTTCAAGGCAAGTGAGAAGCGGAGGTGGTTTGCCATGGCCTTCCTCCACAAAGCCTTCCTTGGTGGTCTCTCATCCAAGCCTTATGGTGACCCCAGCAAGGGACTTTCAAAGCAAGTGAGAAGCAGAGGTGGTTTGCCATGGCCTTCCTTTGCAAAGCCTTCCTTGGTGGTCTCTCATCCAAGCCTTATGGTGACCCCAGCAAGGGACTTTCAAAGCAAGTGAGAAGCAGAGGTGGTTTGCCATGGCCTTCCTTTGCAAAGCCTTCCTTGGTGGTCTCTCATCCAAGCCTTATGGTGACCCCAGCAAGGGACTTTCAAAGCAAGTGAGAAGCAGAGGTGGTTTGCCATGGCCTTCCTTTGCAAAGCCTTCCTTGGTGGTCTCTCATCCAAGCCTTATGGTGACCCCAGCAAGGGACTTTCAAAGCAAGTGAGAAGCAGAGGTGGTTTGCCATGGCCTTCCTTTGCAAAGCCTTCCTTGGTGGTCTCTCATCCAAGCCTTATGGTGACCCCAGCAAGGGACTTTCAAAGCAAGTGAGAAGCAGAGGTGGTTTGCCATGGCCTTCCTCTGCAGAGCCTTCCTTGGTGGTCTCCCATCCAAGCCTTAAGGTGACTCCAGCAAGGGTCTTTCAAGGCAAGTGAGAGGCAGAGGTGGTTTGCCATGGCCCTCCTCTGCAGAGTCTTCCTTGGTCATCTCCCTTCCAAGTACTGACCGTGCTCAGCTTCCAAGGTCTGATCAGATCAGGCTGTACCATGCTGCCTTCCTTCCCAATTAGAAATTAAAAAAGAAAAGAAATAGCTGTTACAAAGAGCCCCAGTTTGGATTGGAGATACGTGTGGAGGAGAGTGAATTTAACTCTTCGTCCCTAGAATCCCCCCCCAGCACTGCTAATATTAGAAAGTGGTTGCCTGTCTTTTTCCTTCCAGAGTTAACAACATGGGTGGTTGAAACCATGCCAGAAAAGTTAACCACTGTTGCTGTGTTCCCAGTCCAAATTGGAGTCCTGGGCAGCCTCTAGTTCTGTGTTGTTGTCGATAGTGGTGTTGTTCTTATTTGAGGGAGTTGTTCATTCGTGTGTTTTTTGAACACTTCGATGCTGCCTTATACTGAATCAGACCACCAGTCCAGCGAGGTCCATATTGTCAACTCAGACCGGCAGCAGCTCTCCAGGGTCTCAGGCAGAGGGCTTTCCCATCACCTCCTACCTAGTCCTGGGACCTTCTGCGTGCCAAGTACGTGCTCTACCGCTGAGACACAGCACCTCCCTGATTTTTTTTTATCATGGATCTCCTAGCATGTTGTCTAGCTAACTCCTTAGCAATGGGTTTGGAGTAAAGTTTTATTTTTAAGGGGATGAAAGAAAGAAGGCCGAAGATACATGAATCCAGGGCTTTTTTTGTAGATAAAGCCCAGCAGGAGCTCATTAGCATGATAGGCCACATCCAACAGCAGAAACTCATTAGCATATTAGGCCACACCCCTGACAGCACAACTCATTGGCATATTAGGCCATACCCCATTGTTACCAGAAGTGTGCTCATCCAGCCACACCCACCTTTTGCTTCTTATTCTGTTGACCTTGTTTGTTGTCCAAACCCAGGGCTTTTTTATAGCAGGAACTCCTTTGCATGTTAGGCCACACACCCCTAATGTAGCCAATCCTAATGAGTTTCTGTTGTTGGGTGTGGCCTATTATGCTAATGAGTTCCTGCTGGGTGTGGCCAACTTGGAAGCCAGCCGGAACTCCGTTCCTGTGCGTTCCTGCCCAAAATAGCCCTGTATTAATCTTTCCCCCTAGGCATTAGGTGACAGATATACTATGTATGAGAAGCAATACTTCAAAAGTTGGGTCTGTTTAGTCAATGCTAGGCACCGCCCATCACTTTCTACATGCTGAACTCAGAAGTGGGTATGAGGAGATGTTACAACGGTTAAGTGTAGTGGTTAAGTGTGCGGACTCTAATCTGAGAGAACCAGGTTTGAATCCCCACTCCTCCACTTGCAGCTGCTGGTGTGACCTTGGACAAGCCATAGTTCTGTCAGAGCTGTCCTTGAAAGGGTGGTTCTCTCAGATCTCTCTCAGCCCCACCTGCCTCCCAGAGTGTGAGGAGTGGAAGGGAAAGGAGTTCGTAAGCTGCCCTGAGACTCCAAATGAAGGGCGGGCTATAAATCCAATCTCCTCCTCCTCCCATCAGTCTGTTGTTTGTAACTCTTATGTGTAAATCATGGCTATAGATGTACACTCCATGCATCTGATGAAGCGAGCTTTGACGCATGCAAGCGTATGCTGGAAGTAATTTTGTTAGTGTTTAAGCCGCCCCTGTGGCAGACTAAAAAATGACTGTGTATGTAAAGCGCCATCAGGTTACGATGACCCCATAGCCAAGAGATGATCAGTGGTTTTGCCATTGCCTGCCTCTACATGGTGATCCTGGACGTCTTTGGTGGTCTCCCATCCAAGTACTAACTGTGGCCGACCCTGCTTAGCTTCTAGGATCTGATGAGATTAGGTCGTCCTGAGCTATCCATCCAATATGACTACCCCTCCAGAAATATAAGACAGAAGAGAGGAAGAAGAGGAGATTGGATTTATACTCCGCCCTTCACTACCCAAACGAGTCTCAGAGTATCTTACAATCTCCTTTCCCTTCTCTTCCCCACAACAGACACCCTGTGAGGTAGGTGGGGCTGAGAGAGCTCGAGCTCGAGAACTGCTCTTGAGAGAACAGCTATGAGAGAACTTGTGACTGACCCAAAGTCACACCAGTAGCTGCATGTGGAGGAGTGGGGAATCAAACCCAGTTCTCCCAGATTAGAGTCCACGCTCCTGGACACTACACCAGGCTGGCTCTCCGGAAGGATAAAACAGAAGGATATAGGAATGAGCTACAGGAATGTTGTCTAGCTTTACGTTTTAATCTCCCCGTTCCTCCAAGGAATGCAGGGCAGCAGTTATAGTTCCCCCTCACCCATTTTTATCATCACAACAACCCTGTGACACAGGTCAAGCCGAAAGAGTGCAACTGAACCAAGGTTTCTCAGCAAGTGTCAGGACAGTGTAGGCATTTGAACCTGGATCTCTAGGCCATCAACTCTACCAACTGTATCCTCATTTGCCTGGTGGTTAAGACAGAAGAGAAGAGAAGGGCAGTCGGGAAACTGGGGGAGAGAAGGGACCTAAATAAGAGGTGTGCATTGCCAGAAGATGGAGAGATGAGGAATCACAGGTTGATTTGGAATATACCGGCTGGGTCTTTGGCTGTGGGCCTGTCGTCTGTTTTTGATTTGACCTCCAGCAGTCTTCGCTTGTCTCCTCCGTCTCCATTCTAGGAAGGGAGTGAGGAGAGTGTTGATGTGTGTTTAAATGGCCTTGACCTTTGCCGGTTGATATCTAGCAACTGTGCGATCCAACTGGGCAGCAGTGTATGTGGCAGCAACGTCCTTGTTTAGACAAAGAGTTTGATGCAAATGAGAAAGAGTTTCTACTTTTTGGAGATACCTGAACTCCTGCCTTCCTGTGTTGGCACTTTGTTGATCGGTAGGTTGATTTTGAAAGGACACCACCATTAAGGTTACAGTGCTGGGCGTTTGACCTTTGCTTCAGTCTAGGTGTCCGGGCTTTGCCATTTACTCTTAGTATCAAAACATGCCCTGTGTTCTGTTTCTTCCAGGACGCTCTGTTAGTTCAAAACATCGCAATGTAGGAAAGGACGATATGTGTTGCAGTGCCTCCAAGAGTAAATTGGGGAAGGGGCTGTGGCTCAGAGGTAGAACATCTCCTCTGCATGTAGAAGGTCCCAGGTTCAAACCCAGCATCTCCATAAAAAAGATCAAGTGGCAGATTATGTCAGTAGGCCATTCCCTGAGGCTCTAGAGCAGGGGTGTCAAACATGTGGCCCGGGGGCCGGATCAGGCCCGCAGTGGAACTGGCTGTCTTCTGCTTCTTCTTGCAGTTCTGCTGCTGCTGGGACATCATAGGTTTGCAGCTTACAGATATACACCCCTGAACAGCATACTCAAGATTGCAACAGCACAGACATTTTGATGCAGTACTTCAGAGCAAGAGGTGTCAGTTATCAGACACTGTTAAATAAACAAAATGTTGCAAGAGTGCTAGTGTTTTAAGCATATTTTTATTTTAAGTTAAAAAAAACACCTTTGTGTTTGTGTCCTTTATAAAGTTTATATCTCCGCTACCTGGCATTACATTTTATGACACACAAGGCCCGCCCCAACAAGGTCTCATTTATGTCAGATCCGGCCCTCGTAACAAATGCGTTCGACACCCCTGCTCTAGAGAGCCACTTCCAGTCACAATAGACAACGGAAGCCTCAATAGACCAATGGCCTGACTCAACGAGAAGGTAGATCCATGGGATCGTGATGACACAGGGCAAAACTGGAGGTGATAATCTGAGGATTTTAAGAGAAGGGGTAGGAAGGTTGTTCCTTGTCTGAAGAAAATTGTCCTGTACAAGGGTCGTGATCACATGGACAGTTTGGCCCGATACAGCCACTCCTCCCCTCCAGATCAAATGGGCGCAGTCAGACAGCCACATCTGTCAGGCGTTCCTCAGCCATACGTATCCTGTCATAGGACGACTAGGAGCCGGGTTAAAAAGGCACCACATCACAGGTGGTGTTTTCGGTTCCCTGCACAGTCATTGTGCAGGGCCAGATGTCTGAATGCGGGGGAGCACGCGCAGAATGGATCTGGCAGTCTGAACCTGCAGATCCATTCCGCCACTAGGGAGGGTTGGGTTGTTGTTTTTAATCGCCTATATGCGCATGTGCGCGCACATGGATTTTGAGAGGTTTTTGGCAACACGCTCTGTGGCTGAGGCACTGCAACAATGTGGATGCTTTACCACGGGATGTCTCCGTGGTGACCCACATCAGGGTGTGCTGTGTGGCTGATGTGCCCCCGCAACACTTTCAACCGGTTCAGTCAGAGGCAGCACCATATCGCGCCAAGCTCACGGCCAACGTTAATCCTGGCAAGTAAGAAAACAACAACTGTCAAAGCAAACCTGGGGCCATGCCTGAATGCAGATGTGGGGGGGGATTTTCAGTCTGTGGTTCCCTGCAATCAGGAAGCAGAGAAGGGAGACTTGAACTATGCGCATGTGCGCGCACATGGATTTTGAGAGGTTTTTGGCAACACGCTCTGTGGCTGAGGCACTGCAATAATGTGGATGCTTTACCGCGGGATGTCTCCGTGGGTGACCCGCAGCAGGGTGTGCTGTGCGGCTGATGTGCCCCCGCAACACTTTCAACCGGTTCAGTCAGAGGCAGCACCATATCGCGCCAAGCTCACGGCCAATGTTAATCCTGGCAAGTAAGAAAAACAACAACTGTCAAAGCAAATCTGGGCCCATGCCTGAATGCAGATGTGGGGGGGGGGATTTTCAGTCTGAGGTTCCCTGCAATCAGGAAGCAGAGAAGGGAGACTTGAACTGAAGCCCAGAATACAGAGGAGGTGATGTGAAAGACCTTTGCCTGGGACCCTGGAGAAGTGCTGCCAATCTGAGTGGGCAATACTGATCTTGCTAGACCAGTGCTCTGAGTCAGTATAAGGCAGCTTTGCATGTCCAACACGTGATCTGGCCTTCTTGGGAGCTGGAGCTGGTGAGAATCTGTCCTTATATATAATTGAATAGTGGGTGCCAAAGTTCTAATTCTAAAATGGACTCCCTTAGTGTATGGCTGATGGCACTGCTCCTCAGCATATATCGCCACCAATCAGAAGGCAAAGCCCGGGTCCCGCCCACACCACAACTGCTGCGACAACCTGGTCTTTTGCATATGGAAGCTGATTGGACTTCACTCCATTCCACACCTCAAACTCCCCCCCCCCCGCAAGGCAGTTGGAATGTCAGTTGCATATGGAACCTGCTGTATTCTGGTGGTGTGCAGGTCCCAGGTTCATGTTTTAAAAGCAGACTGACACTGTTTGCCCAAAGCCAGAGCACTCTCCCAGAGCCTCTTTCTAGATCTCATTGTATTTATTTCCACAACGGGCCTTATTTCTAGTATAATACATAATAAAAAAACATCCAATATTAAAACAGTGGTGCTCAATCAATTACTAAACGTAAGTCCAATTTGACTCAGCTCAGTTCTTCTCCAGGATCTTCTAAACATTCCCAAGTTCTTCCTCAGGGTCTTGCCAAAACGTCCTTTAGGTGCAGTGACGGTGATGGTATAGTGGGGCGGCGGCTCCTACTCAAAAGCCTGGCGGAAGAGCTCCGTCTTGCAGGCCCTGTGGAACTGCATAAGGTCCCGCAGGGCCCGGATCTCCCCCGGGAGCTCGTTCCACCAGGTAGGAGCCGCCACCGAGAAAGCCCTGGCCCTGGTCACAGCTGATTTGGCATCCTTGGGGCCCGGGATGACCAACAGATTTGGACTAGGAAGACAGGGAATTACTGGGTTTGAATCCTCACTCAACCACAGAAGCCCACCAAGTGACCTTGGTCCCATCACGGTCTCTCAGCCTAGCCTCACAAAGCTGTGGGACAGATGTAAAAAGCCACTTTGGGTTCCTGATCAGGGAGAAAAGTGAGGTATAATTTTAAAAAAAGCATCAATAAGCACTACATGTTTCTTGGTTCCATTTTATGTTTACGCTACTTTGACCATCTTTTTTTAAAAATTATTTATTTACATTTTTCCATATAATACAAACATACATTTTGTCTCTTCTTTGTTAACATTTGGGGTTAAATTTTACAGATTTTTCTCGTACCATTTTATGGCTTTGTGCCATTTCTGGTTAAATTTGTCTTCTGACTTTCCAGCCAAAAACATATTTAATTTATCCATCTCTATTACCTCAAACAGTTTATTTATCAGTTCTTCCTTTTTTGGTATATTATCTGATTTCCAGTTTCTAGCAATACAGATTCTTGCCATTGTATTTAAGTATACAATAATACATAATTCATTATATTTAATGCCGTTGGGAGTGATATTTACCATCTTTTAAAGTTACGAGAAGCCTTTCCACACCCACTGTGTAGGGAGTGATTTCTCTTCTGCCGGTGCTTGTTTCAAACTGGTCTCTCTTATTAACATCTCCCCTCACCCGCCCATCTGTTGCTTTTAGCTTTAAGTCGGTACGATGATTGGTGGAATGTGGAAATGCTGTGCATGCAAATGCCAACAGGGACGATCTTCTATGTTGGGAATAGTTGTTAACTCTTCTGGTTGGAAGAGACCCCTGTCACTCATCTACTGAATTATGATCTCCCATCATTGCCCACCGGCTGGTGCTTCACATGGCGATGAAAAGCAGACAGTGCAGAAGTCAGAAGTTAATTGTCACCATTTTTAGAGACTGACCATAGAATATCAAAAGTATCTATTGATATCCAAGGACGCATCCCTCTTGAAGAGGGCTTTTGCTTAGCCATGGCTGAGGGGCTGCTGGAGAGGGTGAGCAGAAGACACGTCCTACCAGAGACAGATCGAGTGACTGATCCTATTAGTTATTTTTCAGAGGGTTCAATCATGACCCAGTCAGTACTGTTTGCATCCAGTGGCTTCCTCCTGCTCAGCAAGAGACAAACTCAGCAAGCTAATTAATTTGGCCATTTGATTGAGATTGAGTGGTGTCCAGTTCTACCCCCCCTAATGCCATGAATGATGCAACTTGGCCGGTTGAAGGCAACCAAAATAGAAAGTACTTAGCAGGAAATACCCAGAGGGTATGTTTAAATGGAATGTACTATGCGGTTTGACATTGAGGATTTAAAGCCAGCTAGTGAGTGGCAATTAAATGTCAACTTTATTTATTTTTTTAAGGCGGGGAAACGATTATGGTCTTTTTAAAAAAATATCACAAATCCTTAGGATCCTGAGTGGAGAATGATGTTGGACAGAAACATTTAAAATCGTGGTCTTGTGCAAAACTGCAGCACTTTCCGGTGCACTTGCTGTTGTACGTGAGATTGGAAGCTAGTTCTGCAGATAAGTGGCATAATGGGAGGCCATTTTGGTTCTCAGACTGCTTCCACATGGACAGTTTGTTCTACCCTAGGGTCACCATGTTTTGAAATGCAAAAAAGAGGACATATTTCCCGACTGACTACTTTGGACAAGTGATCACTATGAAAAATCTCATATTAAATACCCCCAGGGCTCTCCCCCCCCAGTGGAATGCACCGGAATGGAGTTCCAGAACCTCTTTGACAAAATTCTTTAAAAACTGTTAAAATCCCGTGGGTTTTTAATATACAGATTGAAAAAAATCATTTTCTTCTTGAGAGTTCTACCACCTCTTTTTTAAAAAAGCCCTGAATACCCCTACTATTTAAGCTGTGATAATAGCTACTGCCTAGGAATATCCGTAACCTTCCAACCCAAAAAGAGGACATTTTCATCAGCTTTTTAAAAAACAGCCCAAAAAAGGACAGACAACAGAATTTCTAAGAAGAGGACATCTGGTAACTCTGTTCTACCCTGTCTATCAAATTGCAGCAGTGTTTTGCAGTTGGTGGTGGTGGTGGTTGGTTTCTTGTTTGTTTTTGGAGCCTCTATGCAACATCCTCCTCCTCCTGTTCACCTTTTGTTTCCCCTCCTTTGCTCCAGTGTTTCCAGAATCTGCTTTGATCCAAGTTTCCCAGAAACGTCAGAAGCAAAGTTAGGGCACAGGAAGGGGAACAGATTGGTATTTCTTCTTGATCTCCCATCCAAATATTAACCAGGGCCAACCCTTCTTAGCTTCCAAGATCTGATGAAATCAGGCTAGACTTGGCTATCCAGGTCAGGCAGTCCAAGCCTATTTGGTGCAGTGTAGTCGTTTGGTGTTCGTGGTTAAGAGCGCGGACTCTAATCTGGGACAAACGGGTTTGATTCCCCACTCCTCCACGTGAAGCTGCTGGTGTGACCTTGGGTCAGTCACAAGTTCTCTCAGAGCTGTGGTTCTGGAAAGAGCAGTCCTCGAAAGAGCTCTCTCAGTCCCACTTACCTCATAGGGTATCTGTTGTGGGGAGGGAATGGGAAAGGAGATCGTAAGCCGCTCTGAGACGTCAAGCGAAGGGCAGGGTATAAATCCAATCTCCTCCTCCTCTTCCTCCTCCTCTTCTTCTTGTCAGTACAATTAACACCTAGGTAAAGTGAGCTGTCAGCTCGCAACCAATTTATGTCGACCCCCATCATAAGGTTTTCAAGGCAAGGGATGAGCAGAGGTAATCCGCCATTGTCTTTCTCTGTGTGGCAACCCAGGTCTTCCTTGGTGGTCTCCCATCCAAGTGTCAACCATGGATGATCCTGCTTAGCTTCCGAGCTCTGACGAGTCCAGGCTAGTCTGAGCTATCTCGCCTGCTACTGCTGCCATTAAGAGGCCTGTTGGATCATGAGGGACTGGCCCCTTTGGAGTCCATCTCCAGTATGAGTTGGTGGGAAATCCCTTATCGATCCCCAGTGCTGAAGTTCAGTCAGATCCTGAGTATGAGCAAAATGCCTTCCAAACGATATTTCCACTGGGGAGGCATTTTTCTCACTCTGATGGGTTGGGGTTCAGAACTCTATCATGGACAGGGATCATTTTCTGCAGGAGCGCACAGGAGTGGAGCTCCGGCAGTAAAGAGCCCAGGGGGTGGGCACATGCAACAAGCCCCACCCCCTGCTCCCAGCAGCCCTCAGTCAGAGCAAGAAGCAGCCAGGTAAGTTGCAGAGCTCCCCCGGGCCCAAAACAGTCCAGTGGCACCTTTAAGACCCAGTTTTATTCAGGTACAAGCTCTCCCTCCTCTGTGAGGGCAGATCTGCACATTCCCCCCCCCCCATAG
>NW_015162554.1:20498-24531 GCF_001447785.1 Gekko japonicus | reverse complement strand
ACAGAAACTGCTCTTTTTCAAGAACAGCTCTCATCAGAACTATGGCTTGCCCAGGGTCATCCAGCCAGGTGCAAGTGGAGGAGTGGGGAATCAAACCCGGTTCTCCCAGATTAGAGTCCGCGCACTTAACCACCACACCAAACTGACAGTACTGACTTTGATGGACCAAGGGTCTGATTCAGCACAAGGCAGTTTCCTTTGTTCATGTGAGGTTCGAACCTCCACTCATTATGTGGAAGGTCTCTGGGTGACTTTGGGCCAGTCACACTCTCTTAGCCTGACCTACCTCACAGGGATATTGAGAGGATAGAATGGAAGAGAGGAGAATGATATAGGCTGCTTTTGATCCCCATGGGCGGGGGGGAAGGAGGAGGAGGAGAGTTGGATTTATACCCAGCCCTTCACGCAGAGTCTCGGAGCGGCTTACAATCTTCCTTTCCTTCCTCTCTCCAAAAAGACACCCTGTGAGGTAGGTGGGACTGAGGGAGCTCTTGAGCGAATGGCTCTTGAGAGAACAGCTCTGGGAGAACTGTGACTGACCCAAGGTCACCCAGCTAGCTGCATGTGGGGCACAAATGAAGTAAGTAAGTAAGTAAAGGTAGACCTCCGCCTGAGGGACTATTTTACTGGACCTCAGTGGCTCTCTCAGGATCATTCAGACTGTTAAAATGACCACCGCTTCTCATTCGCAATCGGATAAGCTTCCTAGATCTCCGTCCAATGGCCTGTGGCCCATACAGCCTGCCTCTTTCTCCGAACATTTCTTGGTGCATCTCACCCCCGCACACAGGATCTCAGATTCCTCCTGAAGTCAAACACAGTTTAGGACTTGGAAATAGGATTAAAAAGGTCAGATACTGCCATGAGAAAAGTCCCAAAATATGTAACCTTCCCACCCCCCCTCCTCACTGTCCTCTCTTCCAGCACCAAATATGATCTCATCCCTCGAGTTTCTTTGGAACGGAGATCACAGCTAGACGCTTGAGACAATTTCTTCCCCATGAAGCATGCAAAAATGCTTGCCTTCTCTTGCCTAACGCTGTTTCTCATGAACCGCTGTACCCAACCACAGCTCCTCCTTTCACGCCTCATGCACACATTTCTGACTCAGATCAAGTATCATTTCATTGTTCTGATGCGTGTCATTGAAATAGTATTTTTTCATCGCTCTGTCATCCCCCGTCTGACATCATTTTTGTCTGCACGGCACAGAAAACCTTGTGAAGTGAGGCTGGCTGAGAAAGTATGTCTCTCCCAAGGCCACACAATGAGTCTGGCATTACTTTTTTAATTATTAGTTTTTTTAAAAACAAACAAACATGGTGTCTCCTTTATTTGAAAAGAGTTATGAAGTTCTTTTATAATGCTCTAAATACCCCCGCAAAAGTAGATGTAGCTACAATAGAAAATGTCTCAAATAAAAAGAATGAATTAGGAACAATTGTTGACTGAAAATATTGGATGAAAGATTTTACTGATCGTGGCATTTATTTATTTTTTAATCAAAGAAGAAGAAGAGGTTGGATTCATACCCCGCCCTTCACTGAGAGCCAGATTGGTGTAGTGGTTAAGTGTGCGGACTCTAATCTGGGAGAACCGGGTTTGATTGTTGTGGGGTGTCTGTTGTGGGGAGGGGAAGGGAAAGGAGTTTGTAAGCCGCTCTGAGACTCCTTTGGGTAGTGAAGGGCAGGATATAAATCCAATTTCTTCTTCTTCTTCTTCTTCTACCCAAAGGAGTCTCAGAGTGGCTTACAAACTCCTTTCCCTTCCCTTCCCCACAACAGACACCCTGTGAGGTAGGTGGGGCTGAGAGAGCTCTGACAGAAACTGCTCTTATTTCAAGGACAACTCTTATCAGAACTACAGCCTGCCCAAGGTCACATCAGCAGGTGCAAGTGGAGGAGTGGGGAATCAAACCCGGTTCTCCCAGATTAGAGTCCGCACACTTAACCACTACACCAAACTGGCTCTTTGTTTGTCAGGTTTGTTTGTCAGGAGATTCTGCATGAGGAGTGCGACAGCTCAGTGGCAAGTATTTGGGTGATGATTAGGGAAGGAAAGACAAGCAGTATTATGATTGGAGCATGCTACGGACCTCTGTTAGCCAAATTGCCTTGATTTATTAATCAATATAGGGAATTATGAATATTAACAATGGCAATAGGCAAATATGGGTGCAATCGCCTATGTATACAGGGGTCCTGCCTTTTCCAGTTAAACCAGAAATAGACGCAGAGACCAGATTCTGAGTGAAAATGGTTTCTTTACAGAAGATCTCACAAGCATACAATAAACTCACACGCACACACAATTACACAGTCCTGAACTGCAGGCTGTGGAAGGTCGGTAGTTCAGCGGTTCGAGACCCGAGTGTGCCGCATGACGGAGTGAGCTCCCGTCTCTGGTCCCAGCTCCTGCCAACCTAGCAGTTCGAAAGCAAGAAATTGCAAGTTGATAAATAGGTACTGCTTCAGTGGGAAGGTAACAGTGTTCCGTGCGCCTCGGCATTTAGTCATGCCGGTCACATGACCACGGAAACATCTTCGGACAGCGCTAGCTCTTCGGCTTTGAAACGGAGATGAGCACCGCATCCCTAGAGTCGGATTCGACTGGCTTTCAAGCAAGGGAAACCTTTACCTTTACCTACGGGGCTCCTGGTTTCAAGTCTTGTTCTTCTACTGCAGACCAAGACGGTTACCCACCTGAAACTAAAAAAATACACGCTCTTCGATCCGACAAAGGGTTTGTTGAATAACCAGGGTTGCTTTGTGTTTTCTCTGAGAAGACCAGCTTCCCGCCAGTCAGCTGAGGATGTGCAGAAGGAAGACTAAATGTATTGATCTGCTCTGCCTCCCAAGGGCCGCTTGTAAAGTGAACAGGAAGCACGTATGGTTCACAGTTTCCTCTAGAAAACCATCCTGTCCAGTATGTGCTCTGGGCTGGTTGCTCTGCTGAAAACTAAAGTAAGAGACCTAAGTGGACCCAGTCTAAAAGTTTAGAAATATAAAGGCGGCCTTTATAGCTGCAACTCAGGATCAGAGTTGGTAAGAGACTCCAAGAGACAAGGGGAGAGGGGAGGATTGTGCAGGGGGTTGGACTAGATACTAGATGACCCCAGAGGTCCCTTCCAACTCTATGATTCTGTGACTTCAGCAACTGTGATCAATACCTATATGGATTTCTTGCTAGTGAAGCATGAGTCTTTCCTTGGCAAAGAGGCAGGCAGAGGGAGAGCCACTGAGCCCCTGGGATATTTATTTTGGCTTCCGAAGAGGATACATTTTCAAAGGCCCCCTCCACATGCAGAATATATGTGAGTCTTGGTAGATGTGATAAGGACTTGTGAACAATTCCGATGCATCCCAACTGGGTATGTAGAATAGCCCTATGTCTCATGAAAGGCACTTCCCGATTATTAAGAGCATAAGAGAAGCCATGTTGGATCAGGCCAATGGCCCATCAAGTCCCACGCTCTGTGTCACACAGTGGCCAAAAATACCAGGTGCCATCAGGAGGTCCACCAGCGGGGCTGGAACATCAGATGTCCTCCCACTTTTGCTCCCAAGCACCAAGAATACCGAGCATCACTGCCCTGGTGTGTTGCTTTTGCTCAAATCCAGTGTGGAGGCAATTTGTGGCTTCAGATCGTTGCACAAAGGCCTAGGTACCAGGGGTTAAAAAAATATAACAAAGTTTTAAAAATGCAAATAAACATTCTTCCCTTTCCCAAACTATATATTTATGTATTTATTACTATGGAAAACAGTTTTCCCTCGATATCGTAACTGCCAATCAAGCGTGTGTATATGCAGTTGGGATATTTAATCTATTCAAGCCTCTAATTATACAAGAAAATGCAAGATAATACATGGTGCTTATTAACCTCTTGCAGCACGTTTTAAGTTTGGAGGGGGGGGTTACTTGGCCTCTGCATAATAAATCCATGTACTCCTTAGAATTCAGATGTATGGTCTTTTAAGGGAATGCAGCAAAATAAAATATCTTTCTGATGATAACATTAACAGGTTGCAGG
>NW_015162554.1:18959-20143 GCF_001447785.1 Gekko japonicus | reverse complement strand
TCATCATCTTCTTCTTCATCTTCATCTTCATCATCTCCTCCTGTCCAGTTGCCCCGCAGACATAATAGGTTTTGTATGGAGTCTGCTAGTCTAGCATAAAGAGTTGCTTATTTGGGTACTCACTTTCCTCTCAGTCTTTATGAGCTTTGGAACATAGGACCTTTCTGCATGGCCACAATAGGTAGAAGAGAGAGAGAGAAAGGAGAAGAGATTGGATTTATACCCCACACTTCACTACCCGAAGGAGTCTCAGAGTGGCTTACAATCCCTCTCCCCCCTTCCCCTCCCCACAACAGACACCCTGTGAGGAAGGCGGGGCGGAGAGAGCTCTTTTGAGAGCTGCCCTTGAGAGAAGAGCTCTGAGAGAACTTGTGACTGAGCTAAGGTCACCCCAGCAGCTGCATGTGGAGGAGTGGGAAATCAAACCCGGTTCTCCCAGGTTAGAGTCCACGCTCCTAACCACTACACCAAACCGGCTCTCAAAGCACCACTTCTGACAGCATTGGTGGGACAAGGCAATCCCCTTACTGCTTTGTGTTGCAACCTCTGTTCATAGGCAAAGGGGCCGGGGCTCAGTGGAAGAGCCTCCGCTCAGCATGCAGAAGGTCTAAGGTTCAATCCCTGGCATCTTCAGTTAAAAACACCGGATAGTAGGTGATGTGAAAGATGTCTACCTGAGACCCTAGAGAGCTGCTGCCAGTCTGAGTAGACAATACTTGCCTTGATAGGCAAGTATTTGGATGGGAGACCTCTAAGGAATACTAGGGCCGTGACACAGAGGCAGGTAATAGCAAGCCACCTCTCTGAACATCCCTTGCGCCCAGGCTCCACTAGGGGCCACCAGAAATCAATCATGACTTCCAGGCACCCACACCAGGCCCGTAGCCAGTATTTTGTGGCTTTTGGGGCAATTGTTTTTTTGCTGGGGGTGGAGTTCTCAGTGCAGAAAGAAAAGCCATTTCGCCAATAGAAAGCTGTTACTGGGATAGGTCTCTAAATTGCAAGCTGTCAACCACTTTAGATGACAGTCCTCAGCTGCTGCAAGTTAATCACTTCTGCCAGTCTAAGCAACAATTCTGATAACAAGTCGGCGGGGGTGGTGGTGATGACTTCTATAGTCAAGAAAGCTAATACTTAGGCAGAAGAACTATCTTCAAGGAGACCAGTTTCTTGACACAGAGTTA
>NW_015162554.1:16116-18924 GCF_001447785.1 Gekko japonicus | reverse complement strand
GGAATGCGTCAACTACAGCTCCGCACTCTGCTTAAAGGAATGTTAAAGAATGATTGAAAAAAGCATTGACAGGAGAAATTCTTGTGGGACTTTGCCTTTAAGAAAGGGGGCAGAGCCCCCAAAAGTCCCACGACAGTTATGGGCCTGATACATGTGTGTGCGCGCGCACACACACACACAGAGTACCAAAAAATATATTGCACTTGATAGGCCAATGGTCTGATTCAATACAAGGCACCTTCACATGTCCAATGTGAACCCATATGTTATGGGTAGTAGTCCCATTTCAGTGGGAAGTGTCTCTTACATTTTTATCTCATCCTTCCTCCAAAATGTTCAAGGGTATGTACATGGTTCTTCCCTCCTCTGTTTAATCCTCGCATCTACCCAGTGCGCTGAAGTTAGGCTCTCCATGTATGATTGGTGCAAGGTCACTCATTGAACTTCATGGAAGAAAGGTCGTTGGCATCCAGGCCTCCCAGTTCTACTTAACCAACAACTTCAGGAAACAAAGCATGTATGATAACTTCGCCTCCTTAAAAACCATTAAACTCAACATCACTCACTACTAAAACTATTAAAACTAGAGCTAAAATACATACAAAAAACAATAACAAGATTACATGTCCTTCCCTATCCTTCCTAGACGGTTTATATCCAGGGATAGCCATATCTCATCGATTTCTTCCAATTCCTGAAATGACCACTCATGCTTCTGTCGTCATTTAACACCAAGAACTCCTCCTTAACTCAGAGGCTCTTAGCATTTTTATATAAACACTTCAGTTTCATTTTCTTCTTCAAGCTGCCTTAATGTTCGTACTTTTTCCTATGGATCTACAGTGGAGTTACCATATTATGAAAAGCAAAAAAAGAGGACATTTTTCCCGACTGGCTACTTCAAACAAGAGATCACTATGACAAATCTCATTTTAAATACCCCTACTGTTTAAGCAGGAGCTGTGGTGGCTCAGTGGTTAAGATGCTGAACTGCAGGCTGGAAGGTCGGTAGTTCAGCAGTTCGAGACCCGAGTGCCGCATGATGGAGTGAGCTCTGGTTTCTGGTTCCAGCTCCTGCCAACCTAGCAATTTGAAAGCAAGAAATTGCAAGTAGATAAATAGGTACTGCTTCAGTGGGAAGGTAACAGCGTTCCGTGCGCCTCAGCGTCTAGTCATGCCGGCCACATGACCACGGAAATGTCTTTGTGCAACGCTGGCTCTTTGGCTTGGAAACGGAGATGAGCACCGCCCCCTAGAGTCAGATTTGACTGGCTTTCGAGCAAGGGAAACCTTTACCTACTGTTTGAGCAGGCCCATAGCCATGAGGGAGGGGCACTTTGGAACAACACTCTCTCCCGAATTTGCCCTGCCCCCTAATCTCCCGGTCCCCCCTCCCCTCTCCCGGGAGGTGGAGGGAGCCTGGGGCTGTTGGTCTGGACGGAGTCGGTCTAAACAGTTTAAGTGATCATTGCTACTAACTAGGAATAATGTCTGTAACCTTCCAACGTCAGAAGAGTACATCTCCGTCAGTTTTTTTGAAAAGAGTCCAAAAGAGGAGGGACGCCAAAAAAGAGGACATGTCCTCTGAAAACAGGAGATCTGGTAACCCGAATTTACAGCCTCCTTCAATGGTTGCCATGTTCTAGCACCCTGTCAAGTCACGTTCGCACCTGTCCAGTGTTCCCTTTAAGCTGAGTTAGCGTGAGCTAGCTCACAGTTTTTTAGCCTCCGGCTCACTCATTTTTGTCTTAGCTCAAGAAGAATGGCTCCAGAGCAAACTAATTTATGCAGCAGCCAAATCGCTCGCTCGCAAGCAACTTTAGTACCAATTGCTCACAAAGTAGAATTTTTGCTCACAAGACTCCACAGCTTAGAGGGGAACATTGCACCTGTCCCCTTCTAAATTACCTGGATCGATTAACCCATCATCTGCCTGGCACAAGTCATCCCATTTAATGGCATGTTCACACTGATCCTCTTCTAGATTACCTGGACTAGTTAACCCAGAGGTGTCAAACTCATTTATTATAAGGTCCACATCTGAAAAAAAATGCCACTTTGTTGGGCCCAGGCACATGTGCCATAAAATGTAACACGAGGTACCGGAGATATAAACTTTATAAAAGACACAGGCAAACCCAATGAACAATGATATGTTTTTAAACTCAAAATACAAGCAAAAGCAATTGATTCCTAACAGTGAAAGCAATTGATTTACCGTGGAACCCACAAAAGCCCCAATAAATGTATTTAATCATATGCAAGACTAGGTTTTTCCCCCAGGGATACCATAAAAGGGGGAGTACCTTACATTTCCATACATACCAATTGCTTGCAGGCCGGGTAAGAGCCGGTTTCGGCCCCGGGGCCTTACGTTTGACACCCTTGAATTAACTCATCAGCTCCCCCCTCCAGCACGAGTCATTCCAGCTCCTTCCGCTTTCTTCTAGGAGTTAATTTAAAAGCTGCTCGGTGAACTTTTTGATGTGGAGCAGTGGTCTGGTTCTGTACCAGGTAAAGGGGAAGCGGTGGGAAGAAGAGTTGATGTCTATGTTTTGAGAGTGAGCTAAACTTTACTGTAAACTGGATTTCGCTCTAGACTAGGAAAATGAAATGTATTTATTTTATTTTTTTTTATGTTGTTGTTGTTGTTGAAGGCTTTCATGGCTGGAGTTCATTAGCTGTTGTAGATGTTCCGGGTTGCACGGCCATGGTCTTGGCATTGCAGGACCTGACGTTTTGCCAGCAGCTGTGACTGGCATCCTCAGAGGTATAACACAGAAAGACGGAGTACTCTCTGTGTCGAGA
>NW_015162554.1:10170-15939 GCF_001447785.1 Gekko japonicus | reverse complement strand
TCCCCAGGCTGTGAACATGCTAATGAAGGATGTTTCCTGAGGAGGTTCTTTTGTATATGGATTGTTTCCTGAGGAGGTTTCCTGAGGAGGTTCTTTTGCATGTGGATTGGCTGTTGAAATTCTAATTTTATCTGTAGTGCTATTGTCAGATGTAGAGCCACTTATTTATTTGTGTAATTTGTATCCTGCCCTCCCCGCCGTGGTGGGCTCAGGCGGCTTACAGGATATATATATATACAAATATAAAACAAGATATGTTAAAACACAGAAAATTTAATTAAAACCACAACATATATAATTTAGGTATTAAGGAACATAAGTATTAATAAACAAGTATTAATAAAAGATGGTGGCATTCTCTCAGCATCCAGATGGTCAACGACCACCATAGTCCGGGTTCTTGCCAGGCTGTTAGTTATTGAGTTGGTGCTGATGTTGGGGCCAGGGCCACCTAATCGAAAGCCTGGTGGTTGATGGCAGCAACAGCGGCTGAGTTCTAAAGCAGAATATCTGGTAGTTTCTCCTGAGTCCTTTTCTGACATTACATCTCTGCATATCAGAACCCTCCCAATGGTGCGTAGATTCCTCCTGATGTACACGGTCATCAGGGCTATTTTTGGGCAGGAACGCACAGGAGCGGAGTTCCAGCTGGCTCCCGAGCTGGCCACGCCCAGCAGGAACTCATTAGCATAATAGGCCACACCCAACAGCAGAAACTCATTCGGATTGGCTACATTAGGGGTGTGTGGCCTCACATGCAAAGGAGTTCCTGCTACAAAAAAAGGCCCTGGGTTTTGACAACAAACAAGGTAAACAGAACAAGAAGCAAAAGGTGGGTGTGGCTGGATGACCAGACTTCTGATAACATGGGGGTGCGGCCTAATGTGCTAATGAGCTGTGCTGTCAGGGGTGTGGCCCAATATGCTAATGAGTTCCTGCTGTTGGGTGTGGCCTATTATGCTAATGAGTTCCTGCTGGGCTTTTTCTACAAAAAGAGCCCTGAATAATCTGAACAGAGGCAACACATGGCGTTTGCATGTGCGTATGGTTTTGTTGCACGCAGAGCAACGGCTGGATTTTTCAAGGTTCTGGTCCGTGCATACCAAAGTTGTACGCACGTGTGAAATGTGCCTGTCCCCTATCCGGACAACGTAAACAAGTGTGTTTATTGGGAGCATGGAGGGTAGGCCACACTCCCAATAGCTGCAGTTCCCAGACTTCCGGTATGTGGACGTAACCTCTGGAAAGGGCTTTGCTGTTCCGGAAGTTGGGCCTGACGTCTCTGCGCCTACACCGCAGTGTTAATTCAGTAGAGGGTGGTAATGAATTACATGTTTAAGGTGTGGCCCAAGCAGAGTTGTTTTGCAACTTTTGCTCCGCTCTAGGGAGGGAGCCACAAAAGGCAAGGGCCGTGCCAGATTTCACGAAGATGAGCTTGTCAAGAAACTGAAATGGAAGACATATTTTTTTGGGGGGGGACCCTGTAGTTTGCTACTATGAGTGATCACGCTGGTTTTGAATGATCGAATCTGTGCCAAGTGCACTGCTGCCGTCAGCGGCATTGTTCTCAATGAACTGGTAAGCCTCTCCTTCATTGGGGAATTCCTTCCAAATTTGGGAAACAGATCTTTCAAGAGTAATGTTGTGAAAGCAGAGGGAGATGGGCTCAGAGACGGTCATGTTCTTTTTTGCACAAACAAAAGAGCCCAGGGCGCTCCTTTGTGCCAAATTGGACAGGAACCGGTTTTGTCCGGCAAGTGAGGTTGCTGTCTGTGGGAAACGGATACTAGATTCTGCTGGGTATAAGACAAGCAAGGGTGCATCGTTGCAGGGTTTTTTTTTTTTGGGGGGGGCGCATTTTAAATCGATCCACTAAGAACTAAACGTTGCCGTCTTCTTCAGTTACTCCAGTCTAAACCCATTGATTTCAGTTGGCTTAGATTGGAGCACCTGCTTGGAATTGCACTGTAAGTCTGGTGTAGTGGTTAGGAGTGCAGACTCTAATCTGGGAGAACCGGGTTGGATTCCCCACTCCTCCGCATGAAGCCAGCTGGGTGACCTTGGGTCAGTCACAGTTCTCTCAGAGCTGTTCTCTCAAGAGCAATTCTCTCAGAGCTCTCTCAGCCCCATCTACCTCATAGTGTGTCCGTTGTGGGGAGGAGAAGGTAATTGTAAACTACTCTGAGACTCTGAGTGAAGGGCGGGGTATAAATCCAATCTCCTCCTCCTCCTCCTCCTCCTCCTCTTCTTCTTCTTCTTCTTCAAGTCTCATTATAATCAGTGGGACTTACTCCTAGAAAAGTGTTCTTAGGATTGCAGCCTTTGTTTCCAAGCTGATCAGGTATCTGGAGAGGCATTTTTTGAGCAGATACATAAAAATGTGATCAAATGCCAAGATAGTGTACAATGCCCTAATATTATTTGAGGGCCTCTGTGAGGACTTTTGTAGCCTCACTGTATTACACTGTCTTGAGAAATCTCACAATAGCTTCCTAATGGCCTCCCATTAAGAACATAACAACATAAGAGAAGCCAATGTCGGATCAGGCCCATGGCCCATCAAGCCCAACACTCTGTATCACACAGTGGCCAAAAATACCAGATGCCATCAGGAGGTCCAGCAGTGAGGCCAGGACACTAGAAGCCCTCTGACTGTTGCCCCCCCCCCCCCCCCCAGAATACAGAGCATCCCTTGCCCCAGAGACTGTGAGTTCCTATCTATACCTTACGGCTAAGAGCGTTAGGGCTAAGAGCCACTGATGGCCCTCTGCTCCATATGTTTATCCAATTCCCTCTTGAAGCCATCCATACTTGTAGCCGCCGCCACCTCCTGAGGCAGTGAATTCCATGTGTTAATCACTCTTTGGGTGAAGAAGGACTTCCTTCTATCCATCCGAACCCGACTGCTCAGTAATTTCATGGAGTGCCCCCGAGTAGTTTCAGGCACAATTGTGGTAGATGATGGAAAATAAACTTTAACGCATTCCCAGAGTTTGTGTGGTCATATAAGAACATAAGAGAAGCTGTGTTGGATCAGGCTAAGGGCCCCTCCAGGCCAACACACACATGAACACATGAAGCTGCCTTATACTGAATCAGATCCTTGGCCCATCAAAGTCAGTACTGTCTATTCAGACCGGCAGCAGTTCTCCAGGGACTCAAGCTGGGGCCTTTCACATCACCGGCTACCTGGCCCTTTTAACTGGAGATGTTGGGGATTGAACCTAGGACCTTCTGCATGCCAAGCAGATGCTCTGCCAGTGCGCCCCTCCTCTCTGTGTCACACAGTGGCCATAACCCAGGTGCCATGAGGAGGTCCACTAGTGGGGCCAGAACTCCAAAAGCCCTCCCACTGCTGCTGCTGTGGCTCAGTGGTAGAGCGTCTGCTTGGCATGCAGAAGGTCCCAGGTTCAATCCCCGGCATCTCCAGTCAAAAGGATCAGCTGGTAGGTGATGCGAAGGACCTCGAACTGAAACCTCGGGATGCCACCCCCAGTGTGACGATACAATACTTACCTCGATGGACCGATGGTCTGATTCAATATAACCCCAAGGTATCAAGAAATTTTGCAATTGTGCAAGCAATAATAATGATTTTTAAAGTAGACATCATAAGTGAATACAAAAGTACAAAATTACAATATTATTTCTTTTAGCAACAGATGGTGAACAGATGGGCGAAATTCCCCGGAGCTGGTGTTCTGTTTCGTATATACTTCTTCCAACATCAATATTCCTAATAAAATATATTCTTACAGTTACTCCAGAACAATATACCCAGCTACAATTTGTAAATTCACTGCTAAGGTACATACATAAAGATGTGTCCTCACAGAGTCACAGACATTCCAAATGGATTCACCGTTTTTCTACAATAAAATGACATAATCAAACGATCAAATCACTGGTCCTATTGCATTATTTACATTTATAAAGATATATAGTAAATAATGCAATAGGACCAGTGATTTGATTATTTGATTATGTAAGCTGCGGTGGCTCAAGTGGTTAAGACGCTGAACTGCAGGCTGTGGAAGGTCGGTAGTTCAGCAGTTCGAGACCCAAGTTGCCGCATGACGAAGTGAACTCCCGTCTCTGGCCCCAGCTCCTGCCAACCTAGCAGTTCGAAAGCAAGAAATTGCAAGTAGATAAATAGGTACCACTTTGGTGGGAAGGTAACAGCGTTCCGTGCGCCTCGGTGTCTAGTCATGCCGGCCACATGACCAGGGAAACATCTTCGGACAGCGCTGGCTCTTCGGCTTTGAAACGGAGATGAGCACCGCAACCCTAGAGTCGGACTCGACTGGCTTTCGAGCAAGGGAACCTTTCCCTTTACCTATATTGTTCTGGAGTAACTGTAAGAATATGTTTTATTAGGAATATTGATGTTGGAAGAAGTATATACGAAACGGAACACCAGCTCCGGAGAATTTCGTCCATCTGTTCACCATCTGTTACTAAAAGAAATAATATTGTAATTTTGTACTTTTGTATTCACTTATGATATCTACTTTAAAATCATTATTATTGCTTGCACAATTGCAGTATTTCTTGATACCTTGGTGGTATTCATACTGCAACCCCTTACCTGTTTTACTGATTCAATATAAGGCAGCTTCAGGTGTGAGAGAGATACAGCAATATGAAAGTAATCCAGAATACTGACCTCTGCTATGACACATGAACATAAAGTGTGGAACAGCTTATTTGGTTTGCGTTGCACTTTCTTGCGCTCATGCAAAAATGATGTGTATACATGTGGACCACAGTCTGCTTTGGCTGCCTCTTGTGCTTTGTGGGGGGTGGGGGGGTGGGCTGATATGATGCTATACAAAAAGCATCTTCACCATGAACCTCCATGCAACCTCCTAAGAGATTTAGATTGACAGTATTAAAAGACCTTGTCTGAGGATGATATATAATTGGGATGACCTCATCTGAGACCATCTTGATTGCAGCCTTCACAGAGCTTTAGAAAAGAGAGTGGTCCCTCTTCAATTTGCAGTATATTTATATTAAGAAAATATGTAAAGGTCAAGCTGCAGAATTACGACGCATTCCCCAAGCTATGTCAACACTGCAGGCTCAATCACACTGATGGGTGTAGGACCAGAATTAAAGGCATCACATGAGCTGCTGCGTAGACAACCGGACTGAGAATTGGGAACACATTGAACGTCAACTCTGTTCGTTAAAAATTTCCAGATGGCCATTCATAGATCACTTACTGCTCGCAAATCGATGCTTTAAAAGACTTTCAATGGATTTGGGGTTTTTGTTTGTTGTTGTTGTTGTTGTTGTTGTTTTTGCAAACTGCATGGGTCAGTTTTTGGGTGTCTGGATGTCCAAGGATGTGCAAAACAAACGGAGACCCTTTGTAAAGGGAGAGTTAATGGGATCGTAAATTAGCACATTCAGCTGATGTTCATGAAGCATATCAGTGCTGTGTATTCCTTCATAAAATGTATTCTATAATTTATAATCCCCCTTTTGGTGTAGTGGTTAAGAGCACGGACTTTAATCTGGGAGAACCGGGTTTGATTCTCCACTCCTCCACATGCAGCTACTAGTGTGACCTTGGGTCAGTCACAAGTTCTCTCAGAACTTTTCTCTCAGGAGCAGTTTTGGAAAGAGCTCTCTCAGCCCCACCTACCTCACAAGGTGTCTGTTGTGGGGAGGGGAATGGAAAGAAGTTTGTCAGCCACTCTGAGACTCCAAGTGAAGGGTGGGGTATAAATCCAATCTCCTCCTCCTCCTCCTCCTCCTCCT
>NW_015162554.1:2451-9731 GCF_001447785.1 Gekko japonicus | reverse complement strand
GCTTGTCCCTGAATAAAACTTGGTCTTAAAGGTGCTACTAGACTGTTTTAGACCGGGGAGGGGGGGAGCTCTGCAACTTACCTGGCTGCTTCTTGCTCTGACTGAGGGCTGCTGGGAGCAGTGGGTGGGGCTTGCTGCATGTGCCCGCCCCCTGGGCTCTTTACTGCCGGAGCTCTGCTCCTGTGCGCTCCTGCAGGAAATGACCCCTGGTAGAGCATCTGCTTGGCACGCAGGAGGTCCCGGGTTCAATCCCCAGCATTTCCAGTTAAAAAGATCAGGTAGCAGGTGATGTGAGAGACTTCTGCCAAAGACCCTGGAGAGGGACTGTCAGTCTGAGCAGACAGTTCTGACAGTGATGGACCGATGCTCTGATTCAGTATGAGGCAGATTCATGTGTACTGACCCTGCAATAGCTTCCGAGATCTGACGAGGTCGGGATGTGCCAAACCGCCTTCCATTTAGTAGATTTGGGTACAATTTAGGTATTAATGTAACCTCTTTCTTCTCTTTCTGTAGATAATGGGGCATTCCGAATGGGATCACAAACGAGGACCTAGAGGATCTCAGGTCAGTTTGTTTATTTATTCGCAAGGGTCTTCTACGGTTGGTGTAAACTGGCATGTTTGGGGAAACCTGGCATGTTTAGTGTTTTTCCATATGCAACTTAATGTTCTCCATTAACTCAGTGAGGAGTTTAACTGCCATCAGGGGCTTAACTATGGTTTTCACGCCATTTATTTTCAAAAGTTCCAAACAAGATGAGTGTTGTTGTTGTTGTTTGGTATGGACGCATGCATATACTGCACAGCCTTTCAGGTGTGTGCCAATTCTTGCCTTGGTCAAATGGGTGCCCCCCCATTCTGGCATGTATTGAAATAATGCTTGGTCTGTGTGTTTGGAAGTGAGAAGTAGACTTCCCAACTCCAGCTGGGGAAATTCCAAGAGATTCGGGGGCAGTGCTTGGGGAGGATGGAGTTTGGGAAGGGGGAGGGAACTCAGTGGAGGTGTGGTGCCATTAAGAGTCCGCCCACTGAAGCTGCAGTTTCCTCCAGGGGAACGGGACTCCGTAATCTGGACATCAGTTGTAATTCCAAGAGATCTCTAGGCCTCGCTGGGGGAGATCAGTGACCACAGGTATAACGCTGTAGAATTAGTTGTAGGGCATATCACCTTTTTAAACCATGGATTTGAGAAGAGGAAGAATGGGTTAGAGAGCCTGAGGGAGTGTCTGACCAAGGGACACCAATTAGTGGTGCTCAGCATTTATGGTGAGGAAGTACCAGGTGTTTCGTGGATGGTAGAGATGGCTCGGTCCTTACCAAGAGGATGACAAAAGCCCAGGACAAAGACTCAGTAGAAGCCAGGTACTGATACAGGCATGGACAGGAGTCATGGAATCATAGAGTTGGATGGGACCTCCAGGGTCATCGAGTCCAACCCCCTGCACAATGCTGGGAATTCACAAATACCTCCAGTGACCCCTGTTCCATGCCCAGAAGATGACAAAAACCCTCCAGGATCTCCAGCCAAACTGGCCTGGAGTAATTTGCAGATGTTCATGAAGTGTAGAAAAGCGCAGTTGGAGACCCTCCATTTATTTTTTTTGTTTCTTAAGAACATAACCAGAGACCTGGTGGATCACAGCAGTGGTCCATTAGTCCAGCCTCCTGTCTCACACAGTGGCCAACCAGTTCCTCTGGAGGGCCAACAGCAGTTCCTCTTCAACTGCCTCCTCTTCAACTGCCTCCTCTTCGTCTTCTTCTTCCTCCTCTTCAACTTCCTCCTCTTCGTCTTCTTCTTCCTCCTCTTCAACTTCCTCCTCCTCCTCCTCCTTCTTCTTCTTCTTCTTCTTCTTCTGTATAAGCTTATTGGTGCAGAGTCTCGTGCTTCTTAGTTCAGGATAGTTGTAGGGGTATGTGTGTAAAGTGCCATCCAGTCGCAGCGGACTTATGGTGACCCCAGCTAGGGACTTTCAAGGAAAATGAGAAGCAGCTGTGTTTTGCCATCATCTTCCTCTGCAGAGTCTTCCTTGGTGATCTCCCACCCAAGTACCTTGGGGGGGGGGGGCTGTGGCTCAGTGGTAGAGCACAGGGGACATTTCGTAGAAAAAGAGGTGCAGGGGCTCATTAGCATAACTCATTAGCATAACACATTTGCGTATGCCACACACCCTGACATCACCGGAAGTGTGTCAGAAGGCAAAACCCACCGCTCAGGCTCCACTGGACTGTTTTCGATTGCTAGCTATTGGGGGGGGGACGTGCAGATCTGTCCTCGCAGAGGAGGGAGAGCTTGTCCCTGAATAAAACTTGGTCTTAAAGGTGCTACTAGACTGTTTTAGACCGGGGAGGGGGGGAGCTCTGCAACTTACCTGGCTGCTTCTTGCTCTGGCTGAGGGCTGCTGGGAGCAGTGGGTGGGGCTTGCTGCATGTGCCCGCCCCCTGGGCTCTTTACTGCCGGAGCTCTGCTCCTGTGCGCTCCTGCAGGAAATGACCCCTGGTAGAGCATCTGCTTGGCACGCAGGAGGTCCCGGGTTCAATCCCCAGCATTTCCAGGTAGCAGGTGATGTGAGAGACTTCTGCCGAAGACCCTGGAGAGGGACTGCCAGTCTGAGCAGACAATTCTGACAGTGATGGACCGATGCTCTGATTCAGTATGAGGCAGATTCATGTGTACTAACCCATAGCTTCCGAGATCTGACGAGATCGGGATGTACCAAACCGCCTTCCATTTAGTAGATTTGGGTACAATATAGATAATAGTATTCATGTAACCTCTTTCTTCTCTTTCTGTAGATTATGGGGCATTCCGAATGGGATCACAAACGAGGACCTAGAGGATCTCAGGTCAGTTTGTTTATTTATTCGCAAGGGTCTTCTACGGTTGGTGTAAACTGGCATGTTTGGGGAAACCTGGCATGTTTAGTGTTTTTCCATATGCAACTTAATGTTCTCCATTAACTCAGTGAGGAGTTTAACTGCCATCAGGGGCTTAACTATGGTTTTCACGCCATTTATTTTCAAAAGTTCCAAACAAGATGAGTGTTGTTGTTGTTGTTTGGTATGGACGCATGCATATACTGCACAGCCTTTCAGGTGTGTGCCAATTCTTGCCTTGGTCAAATGGGTGCCCCCCCATTCTGGCATGTATTGAAATAATGCTTGGTCTGTGTGTTTGGAAGTGAGAAGTAGACTTCCCAACTCCAGCAGGGGAAATTCCAAGAGATTCCGGGCAGTGTTTGGGGAGGATGGAGTTTGGGAACGGGGAGGGAACTCAGTGGAGGTGTGCTGCCGTTAAGAATCCGCCCACTGAAGCTGCAATTTCCTCCAGGGGAACGGGACTCTGTAATCTGGACATCAGTTGTAATTCCAAGAGATCTCCAGGCCTCGCTGGGGGAGATCAGTGACCACAGGTATAACGCTGTAGAATTAGTTGTATAAGCTTACTGCAGCAAGGAGGATGCAGGTTTCGAATGCTCCCCAGTGTGAGAGCCTCCTGAAAACAGGAAACTGTCCCATTAAGGACAAAGTAACGGTTTCCCTTGCTCGAAATCCAGTAGAATCCGACTCTAGGGATGCGGTGCTCATCTCCGTTTCCAATTTCAAAGCCGAAGAGCCAGCGCTGTCCGAAGATGTTTCTGTGGTCATGTGGCCGGAATGACTAAACACCAAGGTGCACGGAATGCTGTTACCTTCCCACTGAAGTGGTACCTATTTATCTACTTGCAATTTCTTGCTTTCGAACTGCTAGGTTGGCAGGAGCTGGGGCCAGAGACGGGAGCTCACTCCGTCATGTGGCACTCAGGTCTCGAACTGCTGAACTACCGACCTTCCGGTCTGCAGTTCAGCATCTTAACCACTTGAGCCACCTCAGCCCTATAAGGAGAAAGCTTCTGACTAAACGCCCTGAGCCCGCATTGCGGGGAGGGCGGGGTATAAATCGAATAAAATAAATAAATAAATAAATAAATCTTTTGTCTACTGTGATAGCCTTCTATTTGCAGAGAGGTTTTCCCTCCCTCCCTCCCTCCCTTTCAAAACCCCCAAAATGTGATCCTCCACATGCAAGGTGAAGTGATCAGTTTCCACTCATTTTTTCCTGTCGTATGGGTAGCCCAGGTCTACGGTTGCCCTCCTTCAGATGGAATTAAGCAACAAACACCGTGAATATCGGCTACCAGGTATTCAGATTAAAATACCAAAATTTATCCACATGGAAAACCAAACATACTCCAAAAAATGCACATTTATAAAATACTCCCCATAACCACTCGTAGAATCACTACGCAAATATTTCCCAATGTGGATGGAATCAAAAGCACAGCTGATAAACACCTCCTTCTGAATGTGTATATGGCAAACCATCGATACCTGAGAAATCTCTCCGAACAAGGCTAGATATCAAAAGACCAGTTCCAATGATCATATCGAAGACTGTAACAAACACTAGAAGCTCTGGCTGAGGAGCGGCCGGGTGTCTGCTTGTTTCAAGTAGCCTCCTTCCTCAAAGTCAAATTGGCTTCAAAGATGATCACAAGCCACTCTTAGTCTGGGACCAAGCTATAAATGCTGATAACACACTGAGTCACCAGTCTCAGGCTGATTTTGCACTAGAGCTGCCTCGCGGTTGCGCTGCCGTTTGCCCCAACACTATTGGTCAATTTCACACCCGAAGCTGTGGGGCTGCATTTCACCCGCGGCTTCGCCGGATTTCCTCCGCAGTTTCGTGATCCTCAAAAAACAGGATCACGAAACGGCGGGGGAAATCGGGCGAAGCCACAAGACAAAATGCAGCCCTGCAGCTTCGTCCCTCCCCCCTGAACAGCACAGGCAAACAGTCAGGCCCGTAGCCAGGATTTCTTTTGTCGGGGGGGGGGGCATTTAAATTTCTTAGGGGGCACCTAACTTAATTAAAGTTTATTAAATTACCTTTAATTCAATTTAATCCCGATCACTGGCGAGCAGCTGGTGCCCAGCAAGGAAGTGAGAGCCGTCCAAGCGCCCACTGCAACTTTGAAGGCGTAGGGTCAGTGGCCACCCCGTGCACTCACCGGCTGTTGCACCACTTGTGGCAGTGGGGAAGGGGGGTCCGGGAACTCAGGGGAGTGTGCAGTATGTCAGGGGGCCCGGGGTCCAGGAGGCCCCACCGTAGCTATGGGCCTGCAAACAGTTCTCTTATCCTTCAGATGGACTTATCCCAGAATGGCAACTGATGTCTAGACTGCAGAGACCCCTTGGAGGAAATGACAGCTTCAGAGGGTGGGGTCTGTGGAATTACATCCCTGCTGAGCTCTCTCCCTGCCCTAGATTCCGTTCTGCCCAGGAGACTCCCCCCCCCCCGCAATTCTCCACGTGTTTCCCAAGCTGGAGTCGCCAACCCCTAAGAGCAGCTCTGATGGTCAACAGGTACGGAGGTGCTCCCCAGCTTTTCTTTCTTTGTGTGCGAACTTGGCTACTGCAGTCCGAGGCTTTGCCATCCAATCAGCTGTCTTGTTAAATCAAAGCCAGAGGTTTCCAAGCTTTTTGAGCCTGTGGGCACAGTTGCGATTCGGGCACATCTATGGCTGCCACGGGAGTCAGAGCTAGCCGCAATATGGCCGCCACAGTTTACCTTCAGTCACACAGTGAAGATCCTTGTGCTGTGGGGGCAGCTGCCGCCGAAGCAACCTATTTAAGAAATCTGAACAGCCAATCAGATCTCTAATGGCCAATCAGAAGCCTTGCTGGGCCAAAGCCCCACATAGCTCCACCCATTTTCTAAAAACACTTGGCGGGCACCAGTGAAGGTCTCAGAGGGCACCATGTTGGGGACCCATGAATTAGTGCATTGACATCCATGGGGAACTGCATCCATGGGGAACGGCAGGTCTAGTGGCTCAGGAGGCAGGCTAGTGGCCCATGAGTTTAGGAGGGCCCTCCAAGGACTCTGCAGTTATTAGTTGCACAGGCTGAGGGGGCCGGGCCAGAGCCAGTAGTTTTAAGAAACGTCGTGTGAGGTGCTATTTATCGCTCGAGTCACCTGACTCTGGCTGAACAGAAAGAGTGCACCTGCAGAGGTTTGGTGTAGTGACTAAGTGTGCAGACTCTAATCTGGGAGAACCGGGTTTCATTCCGCTCTCCTCCACTCGCAGCTGCTGGTTGACCTTGGGCAAGCCTCTCAGCCCCACCCACCTCACAGGGTGTCTGTTGTGGGGAGGGGAAGGGAAAGGAGTTTGTAAGCCGCTCTGAGACTCCGAATGAAGAGTAGGGGGTATAAATCCTCCCCCTCCTCCTCTTCTTCTTCTCCTTCTCTTCTCCTCCTCCTCTTCTTCTTCTCCTTCTCTTCTCCTCCTCCTCCTTTTCTTCTTCTCCTCCTCTCCTCCTTCTCTTCTTCTTCTCCTTCTCTCCTCCTTCTCCTCCTCTTCTTCTCCTCCTCCTCTTCTTCTCCTCCTTCTCTTCTTCTTCTCCTTCTCTCCTCCTCCTCCTCTCTTCTTCTCCTTCTCTTCTGCTCCTCCTCCTCTTCTTCTCCTTCTCTTGTCCTTCTTCTCCTCCTCCTCCTCCTCCTCCTCTTCCTCTTCTTCTCCTTCTCTTCCCCTCCTCCTCCTCCTCCTCCTCCTCCTCTTCTCCTCCTTCTCTTCTTCTCCTCCTCCTCCTCTCTGAGCCAGCTGGTCCTGTCGCCAGCACCGGTAGGTGGTGTCTGATCTCTGCTGTCAGTCAGTCTGGTTCCAGATTCTTGGACCCTTCAAGGAACGTGAGCTGGAGCCCTCGAGACATTTGCCGTTTGGGGTGAGCTGACCCAGGATGGTGTCAGCAGAAGAGGTTGTGTGCCCTGGTTGCTTGGCCTGCTGGGAGCCCAGCTTCGGCCATCCCACGGTGAATGGAGGCAGATTGTAAGAGGGAGGGCAGGAAGGGATGAGCCAGTGCTTGGCTCTTGCGGCCCTTTCTTGTATGCCCAGGGTAATGCCAATCGCCGCTTTGGGGTCAGGAAGGAATTTTCCTCCAGGCCAGATTGGCCCAGGGATCCTGGAGGATTTTTTGCCTTCCTCTGGGCACCGAACAGGGGTCACTGAGGGAGTGGGGGGGGGAGATAGCTGTGAATTGTGCAAGGGGGTTGGACTGGACTCACTTATTTATTTTTATTATTTCGATTTATATCCCACCCTTCCCGCAAGCGGGCTTAGGGCGGCTCACGACAACAAATTTTAATACGATCTTAAAATCAGTCAATTAAGCAATAAATAACGATATTAAATCAATACAATAGAACCAATTTAAGACATTGAACGTGGGCAGTGCAGTATA
>NW_015162554.1:0-2099 GCF_001447785.1 Gekko japonicus | reverse complement strand
TCCTCCTCCTCCTCCTCCTCCTCTTCTTCTTCTTCTTCTTCTTCTTCTTCTTCTTCTTCTTCTTCTTCTTCTTCTTCTTCTTCTTCTCCTTCTCCTTCTTCTTCTCCTTCTCCTTCTCCTTCTCCTTCTCCTTCTCCTTCTCCTTCTCCTTCTCCTTCTCCTTCTCCAGGTCCTTGAGGTCCCTTCCAACACTGTGTATCTACGTTTCTCATGTGCAGAACACCTGACACAGAAAAACAGTGTTGTCAGACTGTTTTTGCTCGTACTATGCGAATACGCTGATTTTAAAAGAAATCATTTCCCATTTACCAGTGCCACTTTTATGACATGACTATTTGTCTCTTTGTTTGCATTCATATCTTGACAACCCAGGAGGCATACATAGGATTCCCAGGAGATCTTCCATCCTGGTAGCGATGGAACCCAAATGCGCTTAGCCTTGAAAGCTTCCTCTACGATACGCCTTCCAACCGCATTCTGGGATCTGGCTGTTAAAGCACAGCGCTTGAATAGCGGTGGCTTTTTTTAATTCATCAGCGACTTGAAGCACAGTCGCATTGAACGGCGGCTTTGAATCGCATCATTAATGCAGGCCTGAGCTACGTGCCCTTCATCCAGTCTGATGACATTCTGTAAACCCCAGATGCCTTAGGCTGGAGTCTTAAGCTCCCTTTCTTGGAAGTAAGCCCCACTGAACTGAATGGTGTTTACTTCCAAGTAAAAAATGTATAGGATTTGGTTGCAAGTCTTCTATGGGCGTGCATGCTTTCCTGTTTGGTGGTGAGCCAGTTCAGTGTAGTGGTTAAGTGTGTGGATTCTAATCTGGGAGAACTGGGGTTGATTCCCCACTCCTCCACTTGCACCTGCTGGATGACCTTGGGCAAGCCATAGTTCTGTCAGAGCTGTTCTTGAAAAAAGAGCAGTTTCTGTCAGAGCTCTCTCAGCCCCACCTACCTCACAGGGTGTCTGTTGTGGGGAGAGGAAGGGAAAGGAGTTTGTAAGCCCCTCTGAGACTCCCTTGAGTAGTGAAGGATGGGGTATAAATCCCTCCTCCTCCTCCTCCTCCTCTTCTTCTTCTCTGGGGATGGGAATTGGTATGGTGTAGCCATAGCATCAACCTCATCATATCTCAGAAGCTAAGCGGGATCAGTACTGGGATGGTTGACCACCAAAGAAGACTGCAGAGAAAGGCGACGGCAAACCACCCACTTGCTTTGAAAGCCCCTTTCTGGGGTTGCCATAAAATGGTTGTGACTTAACCGCAGATACATGCATCGTCTAGGCCAGGGCTCTTATGCGGCCCACGAGCAGCTAAAGCAAGGGAGGGAGTACTGGGGGGGGGATTGGGCGGACCCACTCCTTTGTGGCTTCGGCATGGCAGAACAACCTCATCTGCGGCGGTCAAGCATTGTGGGAGCATCTGCCCTCGCTGGCGGCACCGCTGCCTCTCCAGTCCGTCTATGTGGGTTTTCCTCTGCACCCCCCTCCCAGCTCATGGGGCCTTGCAAGGAGCTTACCAGCTGCTGTCTTTTATACAGTTTCTATCTCAGGTACCTGGAATTACGTTGTATGGCACACATGGCCCAGCCCGACAAAGTGGCATTTATGTCAGATCCGGCCCTCATAATACCCACTTTGGTGTAGTGGTTAAGTGCGCGGACTCTAATCTGGGAGAACCGGCTTTGATTCTCTCCCCACTCCTCCACTTGCACCTGGCTGGATGACCTTGGGCAAGCCGTAGTTCTGATAAGAGCTGTTCTTGAAAAAGGGCAGTTTCTGTCAAGAGGTCTCTCAGCCCCACCTACCTCACAGGGTATCTTGTTTTTTGGGGTGGGGAAGGGAAAGGAGTTTGTAAGCCGCTCTGAGACTCCGAGTGAAGGGTGGGGTATAAATCCAATCTCTTCTTCTTCTAAATGAATTTGACACCTCTGGTCTAGGCTTTCCTGATACCTTCACCTCTCTCTTACTTCCAGCCTTCTGTTGCCTCTTTCTGTATTGAATTCCATGGCACAAACTCTTTGAGAAAGGTTTCTGTGTCTATTATTTGCTGATACAAATATAGGGATGCTACACAGTTGGCTTCTTTTTTTTAGTTACTG
>NW_015162553.1:229849-263626 GCF_001447785.1 Gekko japonicus | reverse complement strand
GACAACTAGAATGTAAACAAAACCTTTCCACCACACCTACTCTAGGTTTGTACGCATGTGGTTTCCATGGCTGCAGTATATGACAGAAGCTGAACTTCTTCCCACTAATACTACTTACTCTTCTTGGCTTTTCTTCTAGCTCTCTATTGTACACTCTGAGATACATACAAAAGTCTTCTGCATCTAAGATCCAGTTCTAATCTAGTCCTCACACTCACTTTTCTGACAGAGGTAGCATAATTACCAGCACTTCATACTCTTCATTATCTGTCATTAAATGTTCAAAAATGTTAAAATAGTTTTTACTGTTACATAATAGACTTTTGAGGCTACTTGATCCTTATATCTTGTTGTTGCTTGTTTAATGCTTTTGATGTTAATTGTTGTTAATGATTATTTTAAAATGAATTTAATTTTTTTTTTAAAAAAAAAAACCCTTCAAACAATGGGGCTTCCTTAAGCCAAGGCCAAATGGCACTCTGCCTCACCAGGGTCCAAAATTAGTTCATCCCACCGCTACAGTCACCATGTCACGGCTCAGGTGGGGTATCACCTGATGCTGCCACCACTCTGGCTCCAGGCTCCCTTGAGAAGGCCCAGAGCACCCTCCCAAGACCTTTAGACCTTCCTTTTGGCCGAATAATAGGTGTGAGGACCAGGCAGAGTGAACAATGAAAATAGTTTATTTTATAGGAGGTCAAACAACAAGGTGCAGAATAATAACAGTAAGTGGGTGAAAAGAAAATAAATCAAATGCCCTTATGCATCTAGATATACTGTCCCTAGCTCACTATCTGCAGTGGCCTTAGACTACTCACCCTTTCCTCAGGATGAGGGTTTCTCCCCCACAGCCACCTCAGTCCCTTCTGGCCCTGTCTCCTGTGAAGAACAATAGCTTTTCCTGCTGCTGCTCCAGATCTTTTATTCTAAGCCCTCCTCTTTTCCTATTGGTCAATTTTGGCTCCAAAACCTCTCAGGGGCTTCTGGAAGTTGTAGGCACAGCCTCACCTACTGCTAGCCAGGCTCCCTGGGCCTAGTAGGCCTCTGGTGGCCCAGCCCAGATCATGACAGTATGTTAGCTGAAGTTGTTGGCTGTTGGAGTTGTCTCCTTGCAAACAAACAGCTGGTGTTTTGAGCCAGCTTGTCTCTGCTGTATGAACCTGAGAACGGGTGCGTGAGTACCCTAACCTGGGAATCCACAGCCGAAGGGGGACATTACAAGCGCCTTGCCTGAGAACAAAACATTGGAGATTGGCTGGACGTTTTCCAGCATGATAAGGTTCAGGGAGGGCTTTTTCCCCCAGAACAGATTTAATCACTGCCATATTAAGCACAGGCAGCACAACTAATTGTCTCTCTTGACCAGCTCCCCTCTGGCAGGTTTTATCAACCAAGAAGGACAAGGGTTAAGGACACAAGTGATACACCTCTTGTCCCCATCCTTGGGTGCTACAAGCTAAAAGGTATCCATATAATTTGGACAAGGGGGCCAAAGTTCATCATCTGAACATTTATCCATACCAGTGTCTACCCCAGAGTGGATATGGGCAATTTTGTCTGCAAAGTAAGTAGAAAATTGATCACAGCAGGCTATCATGTGGTCAAGGTCCAGTTCCCTGGATGTATGATGTGAAAGCTCTGCAGCACAACTATGTTGTTGGGAGGAGCGTCCATTTTGGAGAAATATTATAGACTGTGTCTTAATAAAATGGACTATGCCTTAATAAAGCTTGATAGTGAACAGACTGCTGGGCTGCTATGCTAGAGACTTTGGAATGAAAAGTTCAATGGAAGGGCACCTAAGAGGCGATACCAGCTGTGAGACTAAGACCTCGACCGAGAGGGGCCCCTGGGTTATCAGCATTCATCCTGTATGCTAAAACAAAGCAGCAATAAACACAATGACCTCGGTAGCCTGCCCAGACCAAGTGTCTCCACTGTGACAAGCTTAACATCAGATGTTTACCCCACCAGAAGATTTATTACACATAGCAACAGACACGTTCGCAATCCTGATGACTTGGCATGTGACTTCTGCCTCCGCCCGTGACTCCGGCATGTGACTTAACTACCTCCCCGGTAGTTAAGCAATATAGTGTAAATTGACCTTTTAGCCAATCCTTGACCCTTGGGGTAGCGTCACCTGATGACTAATTTGAGCCCACCCCTCTTCCCCTCGCAAGGAGGTTTAAAACATTGAACACGGTATGGTCAGACACCCTTCTCCTTCCCCCTCGTCATCGACCTCTCTTGTCTGCTTAATCCTCTCTGGTCCCTCTTGCTATCTTCCTCCCTGAAAACTGCTTTGCCTTAGATCTGCAGCTAAGGTCAATTCACGTGTCTCTGGCTGGTCTGGTCTCACGTGTTTCTTCCCCGTTTCTACCCTCCCGTCCTTGTCACCCACTGGAAGATTAGGAGCTGAGCCATATCCGAGGTAAATATACTTCATCGATGATACCAACAACCCTCCTGCTAAAGCAACTGTGCTATAAAATATTCTAACTGCTTTTCCTAGCCCTTGTGAGCTTGTGTGGTTTTATTATTATTCTTGTATGTTTGCATTTTATATCAGTAAAGATTGTTACTTTTACGTTAGTTGCCGTCTCTTCATTGGAGCGCCACGGTACAGCCCATCCTTTGTAGACACAGACCAGTAACCCGTTAATTAAGCTGTTCCAATTGTCTCTCCTAAAGAGCAATTCGGCTAACAATGTGCAGACACAATCCTGGTAGAAAAATATTGCCTTTTTGCCACGATCACTGCCATAGAATAGGCTCCAATATGGGTTGCATGCCATGCTTGGTCAGCCTTGCTTTGCCTTTTCCACCAACAATGTTCTAGCCATCATCCCCCCTGTTTCACTGCCATCAGTTCCTCTGTAAACCAGGAAGACTGCTTGGTTCTGCCTAGGGTAAGAGAGCGCTTAGGGGCAATTGTGTCAATAGCCCAGGTTATCTCCCTATTCCAGAGAGCAGTTAGGGCTTCCACAGAATCAGCAGCAGCCGAAGTGAGAAAAGCCATCAGAAGTCATCAAGTGCCTGGGCCAGACCATCTTAACGGCTCCACCAAGGGAAGAGGAAACAATGAGTCTAAACTCTATGAGATAATAGAAAAAAGCAAGAGTCCAGTAGCACCTTTGGAAGACTTACCAAACTTTGTGGCAGGGTATGAGCTTTCATAAGTCACTGCTCGCTTCTTCAGCAGTGACTCACAAAAGCTCGTGTCTTGCCACAATTTTTGGTAGTTTATAAGGTGCCACTGGACTCTTGTTCTTTTCCACTACTACATACCGACTAACACAGCTACCCATCTCAATCTATATTTGTGAGGTAATGGTTCTGATAGAGTTTTGACCAGCATGATATTTTCTCATCAAGATGAAGGAAATAAAAGGAAAACAAAAATTATGGCTCATCTTATGGTCAGTTTCATATGCTCTCTCCAAGAAGATTTTATCTCTTCTATTTCACACAGGGAAATATTTCTTGAGTATGCCCTAATATAGTGACACTTCAGAGAGCCTGTTAGTTGTCAAGCTTTCATCTGACAGGATAAATACAAGCTGTCACCAAGTCAAAAGTGAATGTGGGAATATAGAACATAATACAGTCTGATTATCTAACAATATGTAGGATGTGCTTGCCTTTCTTTTTTCAGAATTCCATTGTGTCAACTGAAGAAAATTTATCCCATGTAAGTGTAATCTGAAATGCAACTTAATTTATACTCTTGTAAATATGTTTAGGACTGTGACCCAGAGATGAACTGAACATCACACCTCTGGAGAAACTTTACATATGAACAAGGAGGAGTTCAGATACAAATATCTTATAAATTCAAAATAAAGAAAGCCACAAAATACATTAAAATCCACAGATCCATACTTGCAATGCCTTACACAAATTTTGAACAGGGCAGTTCTAATTTCTTGATTATTAAAAAATCCTGGAGCCTGTGGTAACTGGTGTTTGCAACAGATTTCCACCCAGACATAGCATAGCAACATGGACATGACATAGCATCCCTCTTCCTCTGCTCTTGGCAACCACCTGGCAACGCAGGTAGAGTATTTGCTCTCTTCTTTTTTCATGTTTGTAGTAGCAGCTGAACATTACAGACTACGCCTTCCTGGAGGCTACTTCTTCCAGTTCTCACTGATCTGAATGCAGGGGATTTCAAAAACATAACCATTCTTCCAGCCTCACAGTTCACGCTATCTATAAATGCTCTTGAATGTATTTTGCTGAAAAGGAATGGGCTTTACATCCAGTGCATAAGTGTAACACTAATATGTTGTTGAAGGCTTTCACGGCCAGAGTTCATTAGTTGCTGTAGATTTTCTGGGATGTGTGGTCATGGTCTTCGCATTGTAGAACCTGACATTTCGCCAGTAACTGTGACTGGCATCCTCAGAGGTATAAACACAGAAATATGGAATACTCTCTGTGTCAAGGTGAGAAGAAAATGGTAGGCAGTAAATTTATATCTACTCCAGAATGTGGGTCGGGCTGAGTCATTGTCTTGTAGGAGTTCCCCAGGCGGTGGACATGCTAATGGAGGAGCTTTCCTGAGGAGGTTCTTTTGTTTCCTGAGGAGGTTTCCTGCTTCCTGAGGAGGTTGTTGAAATTCTAATCTTATCTGTAGTGCTATTGTCTGATGTAAAGTCTTTTGTGTTTTTCAGGACACTAATACATAAAGCTGAGTGCATGCATGAGTTAGAATTAGGCTATCCTAATCAGTGGGTAGCTGACAATAGTGGCATTCCTTTTAAATTTGTTGTTACTGCACAGATAGAAAAAGCTGTTAGGAACTTGTCAAGAAAACAAGTAGCATCATTACCATGAATATCCCCTGGAATTCATGGCTCCTGGCCCCATGCTCAGTTGCTGGAGTCTAGAACTTTGCTGGGACTCCAATCACACTTCCTAGCAGTACTCAGGATACAATTTAAACTAGATAGGTTGTTTTTAGGATTTAATTAATATCCCCTGCTGGCATGAAGGGTACTGAAGAGCTAAGGATCTGAAAGAGTTTAATGTTCTTCTTAGTACTGCTGCTCTAATGATGTAATTGTAACTCTGCCAAACGCAGCAGCAGAGCATTAAAACAGTGCTTTGTCCGGTGAAAAGTGAATAAACAGATTAAGCTTTTACAGTAAAACGAAGGGACCATCTTTTAAAAAAGGAAATAGCTGTGTGAAACCTTAAATCGTAACTTGTTGCTTTGAATGATTCATTTGCTGAATTTTGTCCCACTGAATTATTCTGGGTTTAATAATGTTTGTGAATTGTTTTTTAATAGCTTTCTACTGTTAGGCTAGAAGTCATTGCTTTAAGTCTCAAATGAGATTAAAAGTATCTGATATTTTTGTTTTTTATCAAAACAAAACAATGAAGATACTAGAAAAATATAAATTAAAATGTGTCACCTAAATGCCATTTTAGCACTGGAACAGTAATCTACAGGTCATCACTGGGTCCATAGCCCAATCCCCTGAAAATCAGGGATGTGCATTTGGAATTGAGCTAATAAAAATTCACCCATGATATGCCCCATCTAGTATTCTCACAAGAGTAACTAATCTTAATGAAATTAATTTTGACATTTGGAAACATTTGGGGAACTATGGAAAACCACAGGAAAACATCTCACTTCTTGATGCTTTCTCTTTGGTCAGGCTGGTCTTGGCAACAGAGAAGTGTCTGGCAATGGGATAGCTTATTGCTTGATGCTCCCACCATAAAATGGTTTCTCAAGGAACTCAATTTTTTATTAGTCCACCTGTTCAGTTACAATATAGAAAGAAATGGGTATATTCTCTTACAAACAATGAAGCATGAAGATGAAGGAAAAGCTTGGGCCTTCCCTTGTATTACATAACTCTGTTGTGCTGTATGAGGCTTTACATTTTCTCAAAACAAGTGCACTGGCTCCTCAATGGATATGGCATGGGCTGGAAGAAAAATGTAGAGTGTAACACATAACAAAAAATAATTTTCAAATCATAAATCGTAAAATTTATTCATCCCTACTAAGCAGACATGGGTCTGGTGATCTCTTAGATGGCAGACTCCTGAAAATCCTATACATGCCAACTTGATTCCTGATGGAAGAAACTGGAATGTAACAAAAAATACATAAATAAAGTTTGTGTCTTATCCAGTTCTGAACATATGTATACTATCTCCCCATAGCATTACCTCTAATGGGCATGTGATGTAATATGTGACACAAAGTGTGTGTGTGTCTTGATTTGCATAGCCTCATTTCTAAACCTTCCACAACTTCCCCCCCCAAAGGTAAATGGGCAACAGGAATTGGATTTAAGCATTCATCACAAATCATACATGTGATGGAGAAGGACCAAACACACCCACTCCCTAAGCCAGCAATTATGTGAATCATCCCCAGGAAGAATGAGCTTTAATTAACTGTGGTTTTATCAACCTATTGACCTTTTGCTAGAATTAAAGACATTATGAAAACATAAATTATAATAAAATATTTCAAAAGCCAGGCATGAAAGTATAACTCTGTTACTTACATATCCCTGCAAGATCACTCCTGCTACTACTAATGATAATTTTGACAGCAGTGCTAATAACAACAGTAGCTCCAGATAGTCTTCCCAATGTAATAATTTTCATATTAAGGCAGAAAGAAATAATGAAGACTGTTAACTAATATATATTACAGTTTTCATAAATGATATTTATGATATTATTGACTTACTGAAGTTATGAGAAATGTGGTTTGACTACTAGAAGTGTGGAAATTGGAATGTATAGCCATGAACATAACACAGATGGAATGAGATTTTAGGGATGGTTTCAATGGAACAGAAGTAAACTGTGTCTATGGAGCTTCACCTTGGAAACCCATGCTGTATAAAATATAATCTATGGTGGCAGTTGTGGACTTCTAGGAACAGATTTCAGCTACAAACTGAACTCTTTCTTGTGTGCATGGACTGGAAGGAAGGAAGGAAGGAAGGAAGGAAGGAAGGAAGGAAGGAAGGAAGGAAGGAAGGAAGGAAGGAAGGAAGACGGACGCTGGGTGGGAGTTATTTTGCAGATTTTAGTACTCATGTGCACAAAACTTCTTGTGGGGAGCAGGAATCCCCACAGTGCCATTCTGAGCCTATTTGGGCTTTCTTATTTATTTTTAGAGGCAGTTCACCACAGCTGCTGTGTGTAAACAACTGAAGTATAAACAAGTGAAGAAATGTAACATGTAATTGGCCACTAAGCTGTAAGTATATACAATTGTTTCTAGGTAGGTCTATACATTCATCAACCAGGCAAGGGAGGGAGTAGGAAATATCCAGCTACTTGGCTCACAACAGCTGAGGAACAGTTGGTTGAGTTTGTTTCTCCCTTGCCCACAGGTACCTAAGGCCTAGGCATGGCCAGGAGCAAGATTCTAAGGACTGTAAGCTTGAGGGTGCTGCCTAGAGGTGGCAAGGAGATCTGTTTTCAGACAGAGAGAGAGAGAGAAAGGGTGCAGTCATACTGGAGGCTAGGCGTGATCTGGCAGTACCTCTATTTGTGGTGGTTTAAATCATCGCAGGAAGAGGTGATCAGACAGCACACCCTGTAGAGGCCCTATGGTTGACCATTCAGATTATTGCTACAGGGCAACCATGGAGTGGGTGGTCGGGTGGCTTCTTTCTTTTAATGTGTCTTTTGCATATGTGTATAACCACTTATTCAAAGCACTGTTCCATTTTGACAGCTGGAGGAGGCTGCCTCCCCCTCTGAAAAAACTCATCTTTTCAGTTACTGCCTTCCCCATCCTGTGTGCTGCAAAGCTGTAGGCAGAGGAACTGGCATGAAAAAAGACAAAGGAGGCTTCTCAGCCTGCCCTTCCCTCCCTCCCCCCCTTCTCATCTCAGAGGACCACTGAAAGCTTCCTGGTGTGCATGAAGATGCGATTATGTGCATATCACTAACTGACTAAAAAAAACCAAGAAACAAAAATAGAACAGAACGATCAGACTTCCCAACTGGGTTGAGCTCACATGTGGGGAGTTCAGACATCTGCAAACATGGGGTGAAAGTGCTGATATCCGTAAACACCGGGCTCTTCATGGTGCCTGATTATTCTACTTCCAAAGTGGGGCAAAATGGGGTGATGACGACTGGGGCACAGAAGGCAGATGTTGCTGTCTGATCGTGCTCTTTAAATCCACAAAGGTAACACAAGGATATTGATGCAAACTGCTCGTGTGACTGCAACCAAAGAGAGACAGAGGGAGAGATCTGTTCTGCATTTAGAAGACTTTCCTTCCCCTCTTCCTGCTTTTTTGTCCATATCTGTTCTATTTTTGTACATTATTTTTGTATCGTAAGCCATTTTGGGTCCCCATTGGACAGAAAAGTCAGATAGAAAGAAATGAATAAATATTCCAACAAATGAGCATGGTGTGGAGCTTGTCACTCCTCTTCATCTGCGTATAATTCTAACCCTACAGAGCATTGGTAAAACACTTGAATCAATGCCATTAGTACCACCTCCATGCTTACTATCCTTAAAACATAGTAATGATGCTCTACCAGGTGCCTTACTTGTGCTCTTGTTGAACGTAATGTAGTATAACTAATTTAAAACAAAACCCCATGATTGCATCCCAAACGTTTTGGCTCATGTGACACCCAGTAAAGACCTAACAATGTCCACCACATCAACACTTCCCTCTCTGCTCAAGCAAGCTCAACTAAAAGGGTCCTCTGGCATTAAGAAACTATGTTTAGGCTGGAACTCTATGAACAGCTGTTACAGCTGTTCGAATCCCGCCGCGGCCAGTGTGAGCAACTGGCCCACGTCCCAGCTTCCGTCAACCCAGCGGTTTGAAAGCGCCAATTAACATCTATGTGCAAGTAGATAAAATGGGTACCTACCTTAGAGGGTAGGGGGCACCCTCCCCCGCCGAGGGGGGTTGTTGGAGTGTCGAGTCCGGTGGAACAGCGAAGCAGCGAGTGGCAAACGGCTGGAAGATGGCGTCCCGGTACAACTCGAAAGACGGAACAGACGGTGGTGAAGAGGCGGAGTCAGATGACGTGAGGAGCATGGACGGCGCAGGCGTGGCGGAGCCGGAAGGACAGAGCCGAAGCCACGCCGGAGTGTGAGGCACGTCGAAGGGGCCCTGCTGACGCACCACAAGAAAGACCATCGAAAGAAAAATGGAGCCAGAGACTGCCGAGACGTCGAGCCGGCGAAAGCTGACCCGGGAATTCCAGTGCCTCCACTGGGTTCCGGTAGGGATTGTCCCCACCCTGTGTTTCTGTGGCCATAGATTAGGTATAAAGGTTAATCTGTAAGCCACTCAGAGACCCCTTAGGGGGGTTTGAGCGGGGTAGCAAATCGAAATAATAAATAAATAAACTCTATGAAGTTTCAAAGTGAGAAGAGTTCTATAAAGGCCAAAGCAATGATACTGCGTCCCTGAGTCTGCCACAGGAAACAGGACCATTTTAGAGTTTGGATTGTAACTTCTCAAAATGCTGCAGGGGCTCAGTCCTGCTGGGGACCATGGTGCAGGGGGTTAAGGTGCTCCTCTCCACCCCCCCACAGGCATTTTCATGAGCCAAAATGGCCATGCAACCAATTCAGCACTTGAAAACAGAGCGTGAAAGGGAGACAGGAGTCCCCTCATCTCCCTGCACTGCAGTCCCTAGCAGGACAGTACTGTTTTGAAAAGTTAAAAACCAAGCTTTTAAATGGCTCCATGTTCCTGTGGAAGACTCAGGGACATGGTGCCATCTACTTTGGCCCTAAGAGTGAGGAAGGTTCAGGGCACCTTGCCATGCACACCTGCTGTCAGAATTTGACTGAGGGCAAATGTCTGTCTGGGTATCCTGTCTACCATATCTTCTGGAAACTGACATGAAGGGATCGTGATTTGTAGGACACAAATAACAGGTGGGAAGGCATTTCCTCATAAAACCTCCTCCACCTCCAGATGCTTTACACTTCCTGAGGCAGGAAACATGCATTTGAGAGTCTCAGCTTGTGTGTAAGATCTAGAATAAATAAATTAATGGAGAAAGAGCTAAACATCCCCTAACCCTAAAAGTCCTCTTCAGGCAGCCTACCGCACTCCCCCACTGCTTTGCTGCAGAGAAGAAGAAATTGGGGCTTCTCCATTTTTGCTGCAAAGATGCCGAGTTCTTAAAAAAATGAGTTCTCCTTTGCTTATAGAGAGGAGCAATGTAGTTTCTGCTGTTACTATTGTTAGTTACTCCTCCAAACCGTGTCCTTAACCCAAAACCTCCAATAATCTATTGTTCCTATCATGCAGAATGCTTCATCTTTTGACCTGCTCATTTATATTCTTCCATTCATCTATGATATTAATTGGTTTTTAACATTGCCTAAGACAATATTTCATAGCCCTCAATTTCAGCTGGCAGAGAAAGGGGCTTGGTGCATTTATTCTAGACTAATAAATTGTTAATACTTCTTTAATAATGAAATAATGCTGTGCCATGTAATCCTCAATAATCATTACAAAAATATGCTTTTTCTCCAGAGTAATTTACACATACCATTAAAATTATTCTCACCTCTACTTGGATGAATTTAATAGCTTTAAACATAACCATTCCTGGTAATGGTTTTCTTAAAGGGGAACTGTCATTAGTTCCCTACAATATGCAGGAGACTGTTCACCTGAGTAAGCAATGTGCCAATAAAATTTAACAACAGCATTTTCAAAATCTATATCCAGTGATGAAGAATTTTGCACCGAACACTATTGTACTCTCAGGGCCAACTCATCCATAGCAAGTTCATAGGAGATCCCCTGTAAGCTACCCCATGTGTCAGATTCATAAAGCCAGTTAAGAGTGCACTGTTCGTTTCTTCTGCAATAGAACTTCAATACCTTACAGTTGTTTCAGCAGTAGGAAACGCAACCAGCAGAAGCAAAAGGCAACACTAGTTAGAGGCACAGTTGAATGACCAGTTCCAAGATGTCATGCAATAACAACTACTTTGTACACATACACACTTTGAAGCAAGAAACAAGTAGCCTTAGTAGAAAGACTGTATTTTTTCATGAAGATAGCAGCTCATTACTAGAGTTGCTGGTAGGTCTGGGGAGACAGACACATTATGTGGACTTGTATTTGTTTTCATAGCATGGATGTAAACTTTGTGACTTACTAATGTCTGCACATAAAGTTACTGGGTGTTTTTTAAATATATATATACAATTACAAGAGACGATTCCAGAGTTGGAAACCCAATTTTCCACCTGAAGTATGCAAATATTTCAGATGAACTGAGACATTTTCTCAATTCCACTGCAATTTTTTTGAAGGGATGAGGAGCATATGATTTGCAAGGTACTACACCAAATCTCTTGCTATGTGGAGACAGACACAATGAGAAGAAACAGAGGTTGTACTCTAGCCTTTCTTTTGTGGTCCGCTAATCTTTTCTCATGTATTTCTGATGGTGGCTGCCTGCTCTTCATCTTTTCCCTGATTGCCCATTCCACTTCTAGGCAGCCACCTTCTCTGCTTATATTCTTAATCCACCCTCTCTTCAAATAGTCTTCTTAATGCAGACCCTAAATTGACTTTGCTTCTAGACTAACTATTAATTATTCAAATAGCACTTTTAATGTCCAAAGTAGTTTTAAAGTGTTCATCTTTACAACAACATTGTAATGTAGGTATTCTCATTTTATAATTAGTGAAGTTAAGGATAGAGAAAGGACATTTAGTAAATACAAGACCCAAACCTTTCTCTTTAATGATTAAACTGTACCAGTTTATAAAATTGGGAAAAGAAGCCAACTGAAAAAAACAAAACAAAAAACATCTGTCTGTTGGAGAAGAAGAAATTTTCATGGGTAAAAAAAAACTTTCATCTGATGCAATTATGACCATTTCAATAGGCTTCTAAATTCAAAATTAATTTAATTTCTGAATTTGCCATAGATAAAGCATCTTAAAATATGGGTCACAGGATGGGTGAAAGCAATGAAAAAATAGTAATAATGAATAATTAATACCTGGACTACATCATCCACACTGATAATATACATGGATAACCCAATACTGTGCAAAGTTGAACATGCCATGCCTACACATGGTGGCACTGAGAGCTACTAAGGTAGCTTTGGGGCTTGCTATTTTATCTTTGTATTTTAGCTGGGAATGTTTATTTCTTATTGTAAGCTGTCTTGAACCAAGATGAAAAGTGGGATATAACAGTTCTAATAAATAATTAATAGAGAAGGTATATCCAAGAGCTGGGGCATGCTGACCTTGATAGCCCAGGCTAGAGTGATCTTGGCAGATCTTGGCAGCTGCAGAGGATCAGCTTTGGTTAGTATTTGGATGGGAGACCACCAAGGAAGTCCAGGGCATGACACGGAGGCAGGCAATGGCTTTTACTTCTGAATATCTCTTGCCTTGAAAACCCCATGGGGTTTCCATAAATCAGCTGTGACTTGATTGCTCAAAAAAAGACCTGGGGCATGTGCAATGGGATGTGTTCCCCTTTGAATAGCAAAATCCCATATGCCATTGAAAACTGCTTTTTCTTCCATTTCAAAATGTCTTCCTGTTCAGTAGGGTACAGTTGCTGGTCATTGAAACACAAAGCTGCCTTGCAGACACAGAACTACTTTGAGGTTTAGGTGCGATCGTGTGATTGACTTTTTATCTAATCAGACAGAGTGTCTCAATGCTGAAAAACTATATTATTTTTGAGGTAGGGCTGATAATCCCAGGTTTGGGAATTCCTGTAAATTTGGGGGAAGAGCCTGGGGAAGGGGGTTTGGGGGAAGGGAAGGAGCTCAGCTGGGTATAATGCCAACAGAGTCCATTCTCCAAAGCATCTGTTTTCTCCAGGGGAACTGATCTCTGATACCTGGATATTCTGGGAGAGCTCTAGTCCCCACCTGGAAGCTGGCAACCATATTTTGATGGAAAGAAATTTTCTCAGTTTTTCTTCTTAACATATTCGGACCTGTGCTACAGAAGTAGCAGAATAAGATAATGAAATAACTGAGTTCTGAAGTAGTAGAGTGTTCCTTACTACTGCCATTCAGTCTGCATTTATATGAGAAGTAACAAGATATTGCCTATGCTAGTGCACTGGGGGAGGGGGGGGACTTTCTTCCAAATAGAAAACCAGCACAGTCAGAGGTGAGCTGAGACAGAATCTTTCTTATTGATGGTCTTGGGTTTGGGGGGCTGTTTTTGCTTACACAAAATGATTTCATGGGGGAACATTCAAAATGTCTTCCTCCATCTGCAGTCTTAAGCAGTACACTTCATCATTTCTGTATTCTATCATCACATTCTGCTGTTCTGTCATCATATTCTGCTGTTCTGTCACCACATTCTGCTGTTCTGTCACCACATTCTGCACACATTTTATGTGCTACAGTTCCTTCCATGTCCTGCCTTCCATGCTTCTAAAAATGCTATGAAAAGTGTATCTTGTGCAGCTATGGAAGCATTAGCATTTACTGGTAGTATTCAAAACAACACTAGAGATTTTAAAGCTAATAATCCCAATATTGCAAAGGCTTACATAAATGAGTTCATTTTGCTCACCTCAGCTGGTACTAATTAAAGATGGAATGTCATTAAGATGCAGAGAAGAAAGAACTGTGAGGTATTATTGTTTGCAGATCATGACGACCCAGTTACTTAAAATGTTATGTTTTTTTATTCTCATAAAATTACTAATTTAATTTCCAAAGGTAGTAGGGCTTTATTATATTCAGTAATGGAGTTCAAAAAAGTATAGCAATCATAATACACATTGAAGTATACAAACATATAAGTCATAGTAGTTCACAATGGGGAAAAGGCAGATTTTTTTTCCCAATAAATGGGAAAGAGATATTTTATTTCAGAAAAATATAAACAAAAATAACTGCAACACTTCGAGAAAGTTCCAAAACTCTCTGTGAACTCATCTGTTACTGAAATGCCATTAGGTACCACAACAAGTACCACCATGGTACTTCAGGCATGTCTACATCACTAGCACCACTAATTTAATTCTGGAATATACACACTGTGCAAATTCATTAGATGTACAATGGAGTTCAGTAGGGCAAGACATAGTGCAAAGTTCAGAGTTTCAGCATGCCTTAAACCTAATAATTTATCATGGTGCAAGCATGCTATTCACTAACTCAGCTATAGCCCTTTCCACACTAGACCTTTAATCCTGGTTCAATGCTGTCTCCTACTAGCTAGTCTGCACTATACTCAACCCTCTTTTTATCCTGGTTTTGGGTTTTTTTGTTTTTTGTCAATTCTGCATTACATTGTGGTATCCCTGTGTTCAGACCGCTGTTGTCTCAGAGTATATGGATCTTGTTTTGCCGTGAGCTTTCACTTGATCTGGACTGGCCCCAGTGCAAATTTAAGTGTAGAATTTTAAACTCAATTTCGAGCTTCCCCACCCCTTTCCCGCAAGAAGAAGAAGAAGAAGAAGAAGAAGAAGAAGAAGAAGAAGAAGAAGAAGAAGAAGAAGAAGAAGAAGAAGAAGAAGAAGAAGAGATTGGATTTATACCCCACCACTACCCAAAGGAGTCTCAGAACGGCTTACAAACTCCTTTCCCTTCCCCTCCCCACAACAGACACCCTGTGAGGTAGGTGGGGCTGAGAGTGCTCTGACAGAAACTGCTCTTTTTCAAGAACAGCTGTGCCAGAACTATGGCTTGCCCAAGATCATCCAGGAGGTGCAAGTGGAGGAGTGGGGAATCGAGCTCAGTTCTCCCAGATTAGAGTCCACACACTTAACCACTACACCAAACCCGGGTTTATTGTTCACAATGCAGAATTTATAACCCGGGGCAGGCAAGCAAACTGGAGCGGGACAAAATTAATGCAGAAAACAACAGATAAATAGAGTTAACAGCAAGGTAAATGGCCATGCGTTGAATACAGAGAAAACCCAGGGTGAGGTCCAAGTGCAGAAAGTGCCTATATTTGAAAATGTACTTACTGAGGCTCCGGTTGAATCCACACATCTTTGCATGTTGTGGCATTGTGATACAGCAATCATTCACCTCATGAATTGTCCTTTCAGAAAATTCCAGTGGCAAATTATTCTATTGCATAGCGAACATAATGCAGGGACTTAATACTAAAAGAAATTGTAAAGGGGAAGAATAAGATTTTTTTCACTATTTTATTTTATTTGCTATTTTTCCAACACCATACCTTGTCACTCCTTTCCTTATCATTAATATTATCAGTTCTCCAAGCTAGCAGAAGTTGTGCAATGTGGACAAAATGATCAAAGAACAAGGTGATATGGCTTGATGCAGAGAAGTCAGAGAACACATATGAGAAAATATATATATTCTGCAATTTCTTTTTCTCACTTGAATAGAATACGAATGGTCCAGGAAAGTGTGTCTGGGAAGCTTTGAAGTTAAAGGGAAATGACTGAGGTAAAAGAGAGAGAGAAAGCGCCAAACTGCTTGAAGTGGCAGAACGGTGTTGATCATAACACAATGTCTGGCCACTCTGCAAGATCAGCAGCTCACAGAAATCTATTCTTACAGTCACAGAAATATTTGGAAGCCAGTTTAAAAAGCAAAGTCTGAAATACAGTCATGTGACTGAAAGGTAATAACCATTAATGGACCGGAAACTATTGCTATCTCAAATTCAAAGGTATAACTAAATAACACTTCAAAAGACTCAGTGGAAATTCAGCTCCTGTACTGGTTTTAAGATAACTATATGGATTTCAGCTATGTACTGCAGACATCAAAAGTGTTCTGCATTGCACCTGAAGAGGAGATATGCATCTGGACCACTCTTGTTTTTCAATGACCCCTGAAGATGATGAAGCCAGAAAAATGTCTTCTCCTCTGGAAACTGCCACCCAAAGCAACTCATTCACATCACTTTATGATAAGGCTGGACTGGGGTGTTATAGTCTGATACTCTTAAAATATGCATATAATACTTTCCCACCATTAAACACTTTCCTATCTCAAATGCCTGAAGCAAAATGCTGACAGAGATAGATCTCTATGGCCCCAGTCATCACTTTTTTAGTAACATACATTTGCTTCTCTTATTGAGAAGCACCAAACAGAATTCTCTAAGACACTTGCTGCTTCTAATGCTATCGGGGCAAGCCTGGTCCCCCTCCAAAATCCAATATGCTGTTCAAGTGTAGTTCAAACACCAGTCCTTCTAACCAATCCCACACACACACACACAACTATATCAATGAAAAGGTCAGAACAAGGATGTGAAGACACCCAGTATAGTGTTCTTATCTTATTCATAGTCTTTTAAGCACCAGAGTGAGAATTTTTTATTCCAGTAAAATACTATCCTAGTACCGTGCACCACCATTAAGCAAACCATGGTGGTGATCACATAGTTTCCCAGCTCTCCCCACAGGAGAGGGACCTAAAAGGAATCAGTAGCAGCAAAAACAAACAAACAAACAAACAGATTCTTCTATGAGCTAAGAGAGCAAATCTAAGCATGTCTATTTATTATCCTGTTCAAGCCTTCAAGAACACCTCTGCCTTACAGGCTCTGGGGTAACAGGTCCCATAGTGCCCTGATGTTATTCAGCAGAGAATTCCACCAAGTCAGAGCCAGGACCAAGAAGGCCCTAGCTCTGGTTGAGGACAGTGGGACACTCTGAGCCCGGGACTTCCTGAGTGCAACCTCTCCAGTGAACATACATGGGGAAGTGGTTCCACAGGTATGTTGGTCCCTGACCATTTAGGGCCTTGAAGGTCAAAACCAAAACCTTGAACCTGACCTGGTACTCAATTTGGAGCCAGTACAGCTGGTTGAATGTGTGCCGTTAATGGAGTCCCCGTAAGGACCCAGGCCGCTGCATTCTGGACCAGTTGTAATTTCTGGATCAGTCTCAAGGGCAGTCCTGCATAGAGTGACTTACAGTAATCAGGCCTAGAGGTGACTGCTGCATGGATTACGGTGGCCAGGTCAGAGTGAGATAGGTAAAGGGTCAGTTGCCGGATCTGGTGTAGTTGGAAAAATGCCAGTCTGAGAAAATGTGCAATCTGAGCTTCCAGTGATACAGAGGCATCCAGAAACATACCCAAGCTCTTCACTGTTTGTGCTGGTGTTAAAGGTGCATGGTCAAAAGTTGGTCGTTGGCACCCAGGTCCTGAATCTCTCCCACCCAGCCAGAGAACCTCCATCTTTGCTGGGTTCAGTCTCAGCCAGCTCTGCTTTAGCCACCTCACCTTGGCATCCAGATTTCCTGGGGCGGTGTCTGGCCAGCCGTCCATCAACAGGTATAGTTGGGTCACGGGTGGCTTCAGTATACTGATGGCACCCTAGCCTGAAGCTCCGCACCAGCTGGGTGAGAGGGCACATATAGATGTTAAATAACATCAGGGAGAGGATGGCCCCCTGGAGGACCCCACATACCACAGTGTATTAGGAGGAGATTGTCTCTCCCAGTGCCACTCTCTGTCCCCAACCACAGAGAAAAGAGACAACCCACTTCAGGGCTGTCCCACATACTCCCATATTAGCGAGGAGGTGATCAAAAGATCATGATCGACTGTGTCAAACACCGCTGTCAAGTCTAGCAATAACAGTGGCACTGACCGACCTTGATCCAGCTGCCTGTGGAGATTGTCTGTGAGCATGACCATCACAGGCGCCATCCCATGGCCATAGTCTTCCTTAGTGATCTCCCATTCAAGTACCAACCCTATTAACTTTTTTTGTCAAAAAGATTTTTTATTTTCCATTATTCATACATTTTCCATCTTTTTATCAATTGACTAGATATTCCATTTTCCCTCCTCCCCCCAAAAGGCTTTCCTCTTGTCCCATATAGTCAATAAATTCAAGATAACATCAAGTACTTAGTATTGTTCTAAACATAGTAAATTTTGTTTCACGTCCCAGTTCTTTTCTAGATATATTTTAAAGTCCTTCCATTCTTCAAAGAATTCTTGGTCTTCTTCGTTGTTCAATTTTCTAGTTATTTTATCCATCTCGGCCATGAACAGAACTTTTTGTATCCACTCTTCCAGGTCTGGTATTTTTTCTTGTTTCCAATATTGGGCATATATCATTCTCGCTGTTGTTATCAAATACCAGAACAATGTCCTCTTTGTTATATTTAGTTCTTCCATTTTTAAACCTAAGAGCAGAATTTCAGGTGCCTTCTTAAAAGAACATTTTAGAATCTTTTGCATTTCATTGTGGACCTTTGTCTAAAAGTCCATAGCTTTATCGCATGTCCACCACATGTGATAAAATGAGCCCTCATGTTTTTTACATTTCCAACATTTGCTAGACATATTCTGGTACATATTTGCTATTTTCTTGGGTATCATGTACCATCTATACATCATTTTATAACAATTTTCTTTTACATTGGTACATATCGATAGTTTCATAGAATTTTTCCACAAATATTCCCATGTTTCTATGGTTACTTCCTTATTCATATTAACTGCCCATTTTATCATTTGCTCTTTTACAGTTTCATCCTCCGTAAACCATTTCAACAGTATTTTATACATATTAGAAACCATTTTCCTCCCTTCACTTTCCCAAACAGTTTCTACTTCATTTCTATCTTCTCTAAAACCATAGTTTTTCTTATCCATTTTAAAAACATTATAAATCTGCATATATTTTAACCATTCATAATCATATTGAATTTCATTCTGCCCTTTCATTACCCATTCTGTTCCTTGCTTCGTAATAATCTCTGTAAGGCAACCACTCCTCGCCATGCTGTCTTGAATATGGTGTCAAAACTTCTGTTGGTACAATCCATAGTGGCCTTGCATCTCGAAAATATCTTCTATATCTTGTCCATGTCGCAAATAAGGCACGTCTCACCAAATGATGTCTGTTAACTTTTGACATCTGATTAGATTGAGCTGTATTGCACTGCCTTCCCTCCCAATACCAGAGATAGGACCTCTATATTGGTAACTTGCCTGAGGAGCTCCCTTCCCATGCCTGTTTAGGAACCACTCTGATTATCTTAATGAGCACCAAATTTAAATTGGAATTGTATTCTCAGGTATTTGGTGAAATTTAATTATGATTTGACATTATTATAGCTTCAACTATTTTATAGTGGAACTTTGATATTATTTTAGGGGTTTTGCCTTGATTCTTAATTTGTTGCAAACTGTCTTGAGAACTCGACATTAGTAATGGGGTAGAAATGTTTTAAACAGATAAACTTCTGAGAGGCTGTCAGGCACTGTAGGTGGCTAGAAAGTTATTGCCATAGTCTACAATGCCTGGTTCTCTGCCAGCCAGATTGCATAGCTGATTCTTCCAGCACTTATTATTTCCTAATACTCAGTGCCATTATTTTGTTCTCTGCTGTAGCGACTGTAATCATTCCAGGATTTTAATTGTTTTAAAATCTGTTTTTGCACTGTTTTATAATTTTATATTGTAAGCCACCCCACGGGGTCAGATTTTCTGCCCAAAGGCAGTATACAAATTAAGTAAATAAATAACTAAAATAAAAAATGGGATCCCGAGGTTTCATGCTAGATTGCTTCTCATGCATAAACAAAGCAAGTCACAGTTGGAGGCTGCAGATTGTGATGTGCTGATTCATATAGAATAGTGCCTGATGCTGGACCCTCTGGGCTTTCAGCAGAAGCACTGTCAATTTATCTTAATTAAAGAAGTTACAACATATTCCTTAATTTCTAGGCCCCAATCTTTCAGTGTATAAAGTTGCATTTCCTCACTTACCTAGCCACCTTCATCTCTCAAGAGTTTAGGAAATTAATTGAATGTTTTATAAGTTCTTTTGAATATGAAAAGCTGCAACATTAGAATGATTGATACACATGTCATGTACGTAATGGAATCTGCACTGATATCTGGTAAAATGTGCCACAAATTTCAATGCAATGAATATGTGGTTAATGAAACCTTTTATCTAAATCAATGTGTACAGTAAAGCTTGTCTGTATCAGCATTTTTCGGAAGTCTTTCAGCAGTGCATTATTACCACAGGCTTCTTCATCATCAAAGAAAGTGATGCTCACATAGGCAAGATGAAGCACTGCTGAACTCACCAACTTTAGTATGACCACATGACATCTGTCACCAAGGAAGCTATCCCAGTGGATTTCTTAGGGCAGGAGTATTTTGTTTTATATTTATTTATTTAAACATTTATATCGTACCTTTCCTTGTGGTTCAAAGCAGCTTAAAATAATAGTTAAAACAGTTTCAGTTAAAACCAAACATAAAAATGCAAACCCCAGAGTTTCTCCTTTACTCCCTTAAAAAATAACTAACATTCAACACCCCCCTCAAAAGCTCTAACAAACAGGCAGGCCTCGTGGTGCCTCATGAAGATCTCCAAGGAGGGGGCCCCTGACCACAGAGCCGGAGCCATGATGGAAAAGGCCCAGACTCTGGTTGATGCAGGATGGGCCACCCTAACTTCTGGGATAGCCAATAAATGGCTGCCTGATTACCATAATTGGTACACAGGGACATATGAAAGGAGATGGTCCTTCAAATATATGGGTCCCAGGTCATGGAGGGCTTTAAAGGTCATAACCAGCACTTTGAATTGAACTCAGAAACAGACTGGCAGCTGTTTCAAAATGGGCAACATGTGTTCCTGGCAGCTAGCCCCTGACAGTAGCTGGGATGCTGTACTCTGGACCAATTGTAGTTTCCAGGTTGTCTTCAAGGGCAGCCCCATGTAGAGCGTGTTGCAGTAATGCAACCTTGAGATTACAGAAGCATGGATCAGTGTGGCCAGTCTTATGTAACAAGAGAGCTGACAAATCAGATGCAGCTGATAGGTTGGCCACCATCCCAACCTGCTTTTCAAACAGCAAGGCAGGGTCCATGAGCACCCCTAAGCTTTTAACCTGCTCTGAAGAAGCCTCTATCAAGGACAAGTGGATTCACTGCTTCTAGAATATCAGCCTTTCCAACCAGCACTACCTCTGTCTTGCTTGGATTCAGCTTCAGGGTTTTGGTTTTTTTCTTCTGTTATACAAAGCTCTGAACAACAACTAGTTCTGGTTCACCAACATTTGGTGGCAATACTCGGAGACAATACTAAAGAGGACACACTGAAGTGTGTGTGATTGTTTGGACACCCAGCTTTAAAAGCACCAATGACCTTGTTCAAAACAGAACTGACTTCCGACAGAACTTAAAAGTGGTCTGTTATTTGATGTATAGGTATCTTGGCACACTGTGAGCCACCCTGAGCCCGCTTGCAGGGAGGCCGGGTTATAAATATAATAAATAAAAATAAACCATCTGTAACTGTGGAGTTACCATTTTGGACTTAGGACATCAGTTATGAATTGCGTACAGTGGTTTTAATGTTGAATGTTTATTATGTTTTTATATGTTTTTATTCTGGCATGGCTGTGTCCTGCCCTTGTTAGCCACCCTGAGCCCACCTGGGGAGGGCGGGATATAAATATGAAAAATAAATAAATAAATAAAAATAAAATTATGATTTGCGGTGCACAGGAGAATGATATTTGGATTACAGCTTTAATTTTTGGTTTAAAACTCAGCTATTTAAACCATTAAAATTGCAATGTTTAAGCATTAACAAGTTCACATTTCCAGAGCAGGAAGTGTTTGTAAAGATCATCCTCAAAAAGTAGCATTAGTGTACAGGATTGGGTTGTGCATGAGCATGGCAGCACCACCACACAAAAATGGTGAATACGGTCTCTCTCTCTCTCTCTCTCTCTCTTTCTCTCTCAGCTCCTTCATGTGCCATGCATTCCAATGACTGGAGGGGAAGCCCCACCTGCCCACTGGAGCACACTCAGAAGTGCAAAATCAAGAGTGCCAGGGAATGGGCTTGAGAACAACTGCAGGAGAGGTAGGATAGATTTGTTGTTCCTGCAGGAAGATAGAGCACGTAGGCAGGTACCAGCCATGCACCACCACCATCCTTGCTGAGTTGCATTTGGTTTTGATGACTGTCACTAAGACTTGTTGGCATGGGAAAAAGCCCGGCAGGGAGGCAGGAAGGGAGGCAATCATGAACAATGTAAAGAAGGATCAGCCGCTGCTCCACGGAGGGATGAGCTCTTCTTGGTCCACCATCTCCTTTATTCAGTTGCACATCGGACTCAGACAGCAGCAAAAAGGAGGAATACGTGGCTGCGAAATATTTTTGTCAGGCTTGTTTAAACATATAGAGCAGTAGAAAAATGGCAGTTGTAAATAATCCTCTGTCATTTGATCTTTTAAATATTTAATATCCTACATCCCTAATTTGGAATGCTGTTCCTGCCTCAAACAACACAGACTGCAAATAGAGGCTGACAGTCCAGTTTTTCTTCATCCTTCCTATTCCTAAATTATATTCCCTAGGCCCAGACAGATAGATCTCCCTTCCTTACTTCCACAAAAGAACTTAGAACTATGCAGTCATGCAATTTATGTTTTAAGGAAATATAAACAGAAAGAGGAGGTATCAAGAGTTATTCAGTACACAAAATGTCATTAATCAGCTGGAGCACTTACAAATTGAAAGACCATGGTGTAATGCTTAAATGCGTGGACTCTAATCTGGGAGAACTGGGTTTGATTCCCCACTCTTCCACTTGCACCTGGCTGTATGACCTTGGGCAAGTTGTAGTTCTGATAAGAGCTGTTCTTGAAAAAGAGCAGTTTCTGTCAAGAGCTCTCTCAGCCAATGTTCCCTCTAAGCTGTGGAGTCTTGTGAGCAAAAAATTCTACTTTGTGAGCCGCTGGCATCAAAGTTGTGAGCGAGCAATTTGGCCACTGCATAAATTAGTCTGCTCTGGAGCCATCCTCCTGAGCTAAGACAAAAATGTGTGAGCCAGAGGCTAAATAACTGTGAGCTAGCTCACACTAACTCAGCTTAGAGGGAACACTGCTTTCAGCCCCACCTACCTCACAGGGTGTCTATCATGGGGAGGGGGAAGGGAAAGGAGTTTGTAAGCCGCTCTGAGACACCTTTGGGTAGTGAAGGGCAGGGTATAAATCCAATTTCTTCTTCGTCTTCTTCTGGTGCTGATCACTGACTCCTAAATCAGCCTTTCTTCATTTTGGGTCTCCTTTAATTAAAAAAGCATAACACACCACATCACTAACCAGTGTTAATAGTTTCAGATGGGTAGCTGTGTTTGTCTAAAACAACAGAACAAAGTTTGAGTCCAGTGGCACCATTAAGAACAACGGAGTTTTATTCAAGGTATAAGCTTTCGTGTGTATCTGAAGAAGTGTTTGTGCACATGAAAGCTTATATACAGAATAGAACTTTGTTGGTCTTAAAGGTGTCACTGGACTCAAACTTTGCAGTGTTAATAGTCTTTGACAATCAATTAATCTCAAGGTCTGGCCTGCAGTAGCTGGAATGTGCCAGAGAAGCTGGGTTCTTGTTTTTACAGTGCAGTTTTGAGAGAGAGAGAGACAGAGAGAGAGACAGAGAGAGACAGAGACAGAGAGAGAGAGAGATCTAGTCCACACAACATCCCATGCTACTTTCTTTCAAGAAGTCATGGGTGTGCAGTCTTGCTTCTGTGCCAGCAGCACAACATTTTCAGACAACCTATATCAACGTCTGGGTCCAGATGAGCCAACCATATCATAGTATTCATGCAAGACTTACAGGGGGGTGAATTCTCCAAGGACTACTGGATTACCATTATATAGTTTGGTCCTTAGGTACCAATTTTGGATTAACAACTTCATGTTCCAGCTTGTAGACAAACAGTGTTTTCTTAAGTACTGCAACACTGCCTAAGGATAAGCCATTGTTTTATATGCCAGTAAGGTGGCATTTATGATTTTTTGTTTTATGTGCCAGTATTATGAGATTTATAAGACAGGAGAATGAGATTCTCACCATCCTTTTATGACAGCTCTCAGCTGTATTTTAAAGTTGCAGGTGAAGTCAGGGAGGCAAAATGACTACTTGTCTTTCTCTCTCCATGTCCAAGGCAAGGAACATAAAACCCAGCAAAGCCTAGTCTTTCAGCCTTCTTGCTCATTACAACATTTAATATGTGGGCCTAAGTGATGCAGAGGTAGAGAATGGCAAACCACTTCTGCATGTCTTATGTCTTGAAAACCCTATAAGGTCACCATAAGTCAGCTGTGACCTGATGGCACTTTCTACCACAGGTGGTAGAAAGTGTTGTCAAGTCACAGCTGACACACAGAGAGAGAGAGAGATAGAGAGAGAGAGAGAACGAACACACAGAGTTCTTTCTTAGCAGTAGAATGTTGCTATTGTACAAGCAGGACAACAGTATGGGAACCATGAAGAACCTTTGCATGGATCAGTTATGTGATGTAAACAGCTGTTTGTGAAACCCAGGCCAGAGACAGATGTAACTGTCTATCCCAGTTGCTGTGCCATATATTTTTCCTTATAAGATGTTTGATATTCTCTGTTTCTTCTTTCCAGCAAGCTAATAAGTAAAATAACTATACCCAAAAAAATGGAAAGAAGTTTTCAAAAGGAACACAAAGCCAGAAGATCAAGCATATGCTAGATTTCAAAGTGAGTATCTTAGTTTTTATACTGATACATTTCATGTCAGACTTCTGTCAAAGGGGTTGTTGTAACTTAGTGACCCATACCTTCCTACCTATATTAGAGATTTTTTCATTATACCACTCATGACATTAGTGAAACCCAAAGTCCTTTTGAAAATCATTTGCTGTTTGTTTGTTTGTTTGATGGAATATCGTACAACTAACAGCTAATAAACTTCAGTCATGACATAAACATCACCCCTTTCATTTCCTACTATTTCATTTATTTGCATTGTAACATACACCCTGTACTTGTCAAGAAATGTTAATAATGAGATGTTAATATAGAAAGGTTGTGAGATGTATTGTTAAGTTCTGAGAATTATTTCAAGATGAACAATAAAACATATATAAATATTCCATACCTGCACGTGCATAAATGTCTAGATGTGGAAGCTCTTCATAACAAAAGAAATTGCCTGTTGGCATTTCCATTTACCCACTGTTTCAGTAAATTGTTTTTGTTAAGAACAACATCATTTCTCTCCCACTTAATCATCATTTCTCCTAAACAAAGCTTCCCTTCAGAAAATTCACCACTCTATTCCACCAATTTCTGTTGCTTTATGAATGTCACAATCCCTGAGTTTGAAGGGAACATTGATTACTATGTTAAAGCTCAGTGAATACCTTCACTGTGAATAAGGCCCACACTACAAGGCCATGTTCTTTGATGGGAGTAAGTAAGGTCAGGTAAGCAATTAACATTAAAAATATGTTTTAAAAAAAACCTGGAAGCAATTCTGTTCATGTGTAAAAAATAGTGAAGGACAATGTGTTTATTTTTTCAATCAAAAAATCCACTTTACTCATTATTGGACTGTCATACCCATTAACATTTTAAAAGGTAAAAGAACTGGGGAAGCACAGGAGGATAAGCCTGTGTCACAGGAGGCGTCACAGGAATCAAAGTCTGGAGCCGACCCTGCAGGAAGGGGGCGGAGCTTATTCCAATAGTACGGACTGTCCCGCTGACCGAACCACTGGAGAATGGAGAATTTTCAGAAGTATGTTTTTTATTCCAAAGCAAATCTTGATATGCTCTTTTTAAACCCCCTCTTTTCTTCTTGCAGAAACACACATATCCACAATGTCCAAATGTCTATGCTTATACATTCACAGGTTTCACTGTATTTCAAGATATGGAATAATGCAAAACAAACAAAAAACACAGTTGACTTTTTAAATGCTTCATATTTGCAACTTCTGATGATTTTTAAGGGTCAAAACAGACCAAAGGCAGCCCCTCCCCCTTTGAATTGTGGCCCTAGGTTAGGACAAAAACTACGTAGTAGTATACCTGTAAACCGCTCTGAGACCCCTTAGGGGTCCGCGGCAGTATATAAATCGAATTGTAATGTAATGTAATAATGTAACCATAATTATGATTATTGTGTTGGTAGAATCCATCAAAGAGACAGGTGTGTGTTCAGAGTTATTAAATATATTTTCAGGATTGGAAAAGAGGCTGCTCATCATAGGCCCAACTCACCAAAGAACTTCTCCAGCTCAAACTCCAGTGAAATGAATGGGAGCATCATCCTGATCTACCAATTTGCCAGTGCAAATAGCAATGCAAGAACACATATTTGTTGTGTGTTCCAAAGGATTTAAAGAATGCAAAAGAGGGAATTTATTTTTTAGCAATCAGCTTCCAGATATATGACCATAAATGCATTCCAACGTACAGATGTCCATGTCTCTCCTAGACTTTGCAAATTACAATATCTTTGCAACTTAATTACTATAATGAGGGTAAAGATGAAGAAGAAATGTTTGGAATGATTAGAACTGGTGTGTAATGAATTGCGTTAGTAGCTATATGACACTGTGACTTTGGAATTTATTCTTCTGCCATGCATTCTATGAAACACCCACACTTCAGCTAATAGGTTTTCTGGTCATTCAGGTAGCAAACCAGCTACTCCTACTTTATTACGTCTCTCTCCAACTAAACACTTCCACTGGTACCTTTTATTTTAACTTTCTAAAGAATAGGAAATTGCATTATAAGTACACATAGCTACAGAACTTGATACTGGTTGCTTCCACACAGGGATTTTGCTCCATGTGGAAAGCTGGGTACCCTATTTTCTGAAGCTCCCATATGACATCATGTTCATACTAAGCACAGTGTATAGCACTCCTGGGTCTTTTCCCTTCAAAAAACTTTTTTTTCTCACTCAGAGAAGCAAGAGCCCTCCCTTTCCAGTCCTTGAACAAGCTTTTTATTTTTGGTTCACTGCTGAACTGTGGCACTTTGGGCATTGTGGCTCAGCAGTGAACAGAGAACATAGGGGTTGCCAGGCTGCAGGGGCGGGCACAATCATCAGCACTTCTGTTATGACACAGCAGAGGGACAGAGGCGGAGCAGGAACTGCAGCAACAACACAGGAATAAAATGTACAAATGTGGTCTTCAGCCTGCCTCCACCCTGGATTCTTCAGCAGGGGTGCCGTTTCAAAGCCCCTTTGTAGAAGTGGTCCCAGATTCCAAACAAATTGCCAGGCCTTTTCGATTCCCTAAAATGGCAATGAAACACTCCTCAATACGAACAATACTTTAAGAAAAAGAAGAAGTCAGGACTTGGAGCTAAATTTATCTCAGCATATACAACGCTTCTTCCTTTTTATAAAAAAAAAGGGCATATTTCTCAAGTCAAAGTCTGCTATCAGTGCAGGAATAAAGAATTGAAACAACAACAATACCCCACTAGAAGAATCAAGTAAAAGTCACAAAATAGGGAGCAGCACTTGAAGTCAAGTTTGTGACTTTTAAGTTTCATCAGACTGTTACTTTTGCAGGCCCCAACAAAAGTATTGTGCTACTGCTGCTGTCTTCCCCCCCCCCCTGAAGAAACCATCCCAGCTGCCTTTACTGTTTGAGAATAAGGAGGAAGTGCACTGTATTGAAATGAAAGTGCATTGCATGTTAGCTTTTCAGTGGCTGCATACCTTTAAGTTCTTCCATGACAATACTAGCTGGTTTTTATCTTTCAACAGAACAGAAGGTGCAGTGTGCTTTTCACCTCAATTATGTGCATGCACCAAACCCACCAAGCCTCTCTGACACTGTGTAAAAATGTTTTCTGCTTTGTCCTATTACCCTCCTCTGGTAGCTCAAATAATAAGCTACAGTAGTTTTTTTCTGCCATCCATATCTCTAATAGCTCCTAAACTAATGCCAGATTTTTTTTTAAAAAATGAAATCCCTTTGTCCCATTTGCAGGAAGTTTTTATCCCCCCCACCCTTAAAGAGCCATACAGTGTTAAAGCTTTTAATGGCAGGATGCTTCTGATAGCTGGAATGGAGGCACATTTCTTTTGTTTATGGTACAATATGATCAAGTTGAAAATGGTTTTATGATTATTATACTGATATGTTTTTAAATGAAACAATTTCATTCAATTTTACATCCCTATAAAGAAATGCCAAGGGTAGTTATCATCAGAGTGGTGGCCAATAAGGGAGCTATTTACAAAAGCTAAATTGGTGAACTGTGCCTAAGTGTGTCCAAAAACTGAAATCTATGTCACCTGCTCTATCTTCCACTGAAGTAAAGGAGACTGTAACACCAGCTCTATATGTCTTTGGGGCCAATGGTGACTACTGGTCAGAATGGCATGTTGCTCATTATTCGGCCTGGGAGAAGGGATCTGGTGACATGGGCCATTTTTGTAATTCTGGTGCTTGTCACTTGCATCACCCATCAGACCTAGCCAGCCACTTTGTCCCTTTGACATAGGATTGTGGCAGTTTAGTGTGCTCCAGTGCTTAGAACTTTTGGCTATTGAGAGAGAGCACATAAGGGAACCACCCTGAGATTTTGCCCTCTGAGCCACTGCAGTGAGTGATCCCACTTTATCCTCAGAGCAGTCTTTTTAGCAACTCTGTGCAGCAATTAGCAGGTGATCCAGTCTAGCTGTATGCCATGAAAGTTTCATATGCTGAACTCTGCAGATCAAACTCTATAAAAAAGGACATAAACAGAACAGGCTTCTCACCCCACTCAGGCAAATGAGCAGCCCTAACAATGAGCATACAAACCTTTTTATGCAATTAGCGTTCCACTTTTGGTTCTGGGATTCTTTGCTGATATAATAGTATTCATATATGATATTGTCTTTGCATATGCTCCCTTATAGTGACACATCTGTCTCCTGAAGTTTACCAAAATCTAACCCTGAGAATCCTTGCTGGAAGCTATCTGTAGACAATGACATATTTTGGGAGTATATTCTAAAATATATATTTTAAAATATTCTATATAATTTGTGAATCTCTTGCTTTTATAAGATTGTTTACCTGGTTTTAACTTTTGGGATACTGCAGAAAGCAGACAGCTCAGTGTAACCCAATGCTTTGTTTTAGGATGCATTTGTGCATTGTTGTATATTGTGCTGCTGTTGCACTATAATAATTATTCGCTACTGGATTTTCCTTTGTGGTCAAGAGAACAGTTGCAAATAATTGCTACAGTGAAACAACAGCACAATGTCCAATGGTATCTGGTTGCAGTATTACTGGTGGAATTGGCCAGAAGGCCGGTGACAAACCCAAGGTTGTCAATTGGCTTGAAAACAAGTGGGGTGTATGGGGGGGTGTCTCCTAGCATAACTGAAAAAGAAAAAGTTGGCCTTATTACTCCAGTCGGGCTTTTCTGTAACGATTTCTCTGTGTGTGCATAATTGTGTTGTTTGTACATGCATGCCATGTATTTGTATGCATGTTTGGAACTGTGACATCTTGGAGGTTGTATTCATGGCCATGTGACCCATGTGCATGCATCTTTTAAAGTGAGTGATACAAGGTGGCCTCTTTAATTCAAATCTTAGGCATAGTGACAATCAGCAGTGGTAATGACAAGGAGAGAACTGGCTGCTGTTTCAGCTGATATTCTCCCACATTATGAACAATGATGCTGATGGCACAGGGTTGGTATGAAGAGGATGCTGTGATGGTTAGGTCACATTTTATCTTGGACCAGTTTGGTTTTGACAGTAGCAACAGCAAGCAGATGATATCAGCATGTCTTCCCTAAGCCATCTTCTGGTTTCCACTTTCATTGGTCCAGCCCACCACCATGTGAGAAGATGATTAGCAAGTGGCGGGGAGAATTGCCAACTCTGGGTTGGAGACTGGGGAGAGCACAGTTAGGGAGGGAAGGGACTGAACAGAGACCTAGATTTCCTGTCACATTACCAATGCACCTACTACCCCTCTGCATATCACACCTAGTCCAACCATGCCTTCAATTGTCATTTACCTGCTATTATCATTTGGCATCTGAAATCACTAGACTGTCCTAGATATAAGGACAGATGGACTCTCACATTCTAGCTGTATCTGAAGAAGTGAGCAGTGACTCACGAAAGCTCTTACCCTGCCACAAATGTTGTTAGTCTTTAAGGCACTACCAGAATCTTGCTATTTTCTCGAGGGTAACTGATCTCTATAGTCTGGAGATCAGTTGTAATTGCTGGTAAACTCCAGGCCCTACCTGGAGACTGGCAATCCTAGGTAGGTTTGCCAACATCTGCATTAGCAATATTCTTTGTAGGCTTAGAATATCACCTCTGCTAGGTATGTGCACATTTCTCAAGCCATGCTTTCTGTGCCTGCAGAGGTCATATGGGTAACAACCAGAGTATGGTTGCCATCTCTGTAGGCTGGAGATCAGTTATAATTCCGGGAGATCCCCATGCCTTATCTGGAGATGCAACCCTAGGACAGAGAGCGGGCTTTTTCCAAAGGTAAGTCTAGTATATTTAAAATATTTTTAATGTACCTGTATGAAATTCTGCAGTACATTTTTTGCATTAAATGGTTTCTATCCCAAAGTTATGGTAGGATAAGACGTTAAACAAGGAAGCTTTAATACTAACTTCAAAGCATGAAATGACTTGCTTCTATTTCTGTAGGTTTGAATAGAAATGCCAACTCTGAATGACTGATTCTAGTACTTGTGCAGGGTCAGTTAGTGGAACTCCGCAATCAAAGGGTAAAATCTGATTTTTTAAAATTTATTTAGAAAATGTGTATTCTGCCTCTCCAGAAACCTGCTCTAGCCTCCAAGCCTCTCACAACTAAAACCTAAACAAGCCATAAAAAACAAGGCAGGGCATAACAAAAATCTAAAACAAACAATGAACAGCCTGAAACAATATTAATAAAACCATCCTCAGCCTAGAAGAATACTACACAAGAGCTAAAAAGTGGAGCCAAGAACTATTCTCAGTCCAGAAGCATACCATAAATTAGATAAAAAATGGAGCCAAGAACTATTCTCAGTCTAGAAGCAAACTGTAAAATTGCTATTAAAAAAATGGCCAAGAAATGTTTTGGCCTGGTATGTAAAGGAAAATAAGGCAAGCCACAAGTGAGAAGGAATTCCAAAGGCAAACCCTGTCGAAGGTATACCGCATACACCCCCTGCATCATTTCCCAAATGTCCCATTGTGCCTCCCAAGGGTGCCTAACATATATTTCAGGTATTGAATTATGCTACCATCTGATTTGGTTGGCATATCTACAGACTTAAACCCATACTTAGGAATGTCAAGATTTTGATTTGATAGCACCAAGTATCTTTGTAAATTGACTATCACTCTATTAAAGGTAAAGGTTCCCTTGCTCGAAAGCCAGTCGAATCCGACTCTAGGGTTGCGGTGCTCATCTCCGTTTCAAAGCTGAAGAGCCAGCGCTGTCCGAAGACGTTTCCGTGGTCATGTGGCCGGCATGACTAAACACCAAGGCGCACGGAACGCTGTTACCTTTCCACTGAAGTGGTACCTATTTATCTACTTGCAATTTCTTGCTTTCGAAATGCTAGGTTGGCAGGAGCTGGAACTAGAGACGGGAGCTCACTCCATCATGCGGCACCTGGGTCTCGAACTGCTGAACTACTGACCTTCCACAGCCTGCAGTTCAGCGTCTTAACCACTTGAGCCACCGCAGCTCATCACTCTATTAGCTCTTCCTAAAATTTGATGTCTGATTGTAATGTTTCTTCCTGCATTTTCAAAGTTTTAATTATAACCGTCTAGTATGCCTTTCAGAGTGTTTCTCCACCATATGTTCCTACTTGCTCACTTTGTTCTACATCTGCTGATTGTATGCTGCATTATGCTTTCGATATCAGCTTCAAAACAAATAGGTCTAGAGCTTCCAATAGCTATTTTCTACAGCTGTGTAATTATCTGTTCAAAATTCAAAGAACTCGAACCACTCTTTTGTTCGAATCAAGTTCAAATAGCATGTACACTTGAGGAGACTTTAAATCTATGGAGGGAGCAATAACTGAAATCAAACAAACAAAACTTGACATTACTGAGGTATGGATTATACCTATAAATTATATAAGTACCATATTAAAACGCAGCAGTATGAATCAAGGTGGTCTTTATAACAATGACAAATCAACGTACCTATATCATTAATAAGTGCTAAAACTGATAGAATATTTGAATGTAAGCATCCTCAGCCTTCTTACCTTTTTAAACTTTTAATGAAGAAGATGTCCAAAAGACTGTTTTTCACAAACAAACAAACAAAACCACTGAGTCAAGATAAGCTTGCTTTGTTGATAGTTTTCGGTACACTGCTGCTATTCCCTACCATGCCACCTACACAAAGTACTCTACTATAGAATCATTCATTGGCAGTGATATTTTGACAGTAATTTTCATGTTCTCAACATTTCCTTTCTGCAATAGATGAGTCTAAATTGCTCTCTCTCTCTGTATATATCTATAATCTATATAACCTGACCTGGGTAGCTCATCAGATATCATAAGCTAAGCAGAGTTGGTCCTGGTAAGTATTTGCATGGGAGACCACCAAGGAAGTCCAGGGTTGTGTCAGGCCCTCAGTCAACTCACTCTCGACACCAGTTTCTTTATTGAAGAGATCTGAGATGCTTCAAAGGTGAAAGTCCTTGTTAGGACTAAGGAGCAAAACAATAGGGCCCAAGGTATAATCAAAAGTCACATTCCAATCTTATTTCACACACAAAAGCAAAACTAGCACCCCTGACAGATATCTCCTTCAAGGACAAGAGCCTGCGAAAACTCATGCCTTGAGGTGCATGTTTTGGGAAGAGTTACAAAGCAGCACATGTCTAACTCCTACATTCAATCAGACTCACACACATTCACACTCCCCTCCCCCCAGGAATGTCATGTCAAGGAGGGCAATAGATAAGGGGCTGGGATAGGGAACCAGATAGACAGGGGAACAACAGAGTACAAGCAGGTAGTAAATAATGCAGTAAATATCCCAGATACAGCCCAAGTCTGCTACACAGAAGCAAGCAATGGCAAACCACTTCTAAATGTCTCTTGCTTTGAAAACCCTACAGGGGCACCATAATTCCGCTGCAACTTAATGGTATTTTAAAAAAACTTTTGGTTTTAATTGATTTTATGATGTATTTGATAATACTCTGCTTTTAATTGTTATCTGCTTGGTAACCCTGCTTGGGAGGAAAGTTGGCATATAAATGTTGTTAATCATCATCATTATATATCTAATTCCAACCCATACCATAGAGTATATGATCAAGAGATCTACAAAATGGAGATAGTGACAGATAGGGGGGATTCTCTGACAAACATGAAGAAAGTCCCAGGTTCCTAGAAAAATCTGAAATATTTTTTAAAAAATGCATTGGACGATTAAAAACTCCCTAAAATAACAGGAAGTGCCTGTAGCTTTAAGAAAATAACTTTCTTGCTAAGCAACAACACCAACAACAGTATTGTTGGGCCTTCCAAGCCTTGGTTTCTATAAAACAAAGGTTTTTTGGGGGGTGGCAGTGTAGATTTAGAGAACAAAACAGCCCTAGAAAAGGTCCTGTTCCCCTCCCATCGTGTCCCCTGATAGAGGAGGACTTGCCAGGCACGGGGGCCTGATGGTGACTACCAGAGACTCACTACCTACACAACTAAGCCTGGCCTAGCCCAGCAGCCACTGCATAATATCAGTGACAGCATAACTAGGCTCAGCATAACAGTGCCAGCATAACTGGGCCACACAATACGGCAACTGGGTCCCGTGCCAGAAGTTGCCATATAACTGGGTCAGCACTAGTGGCCACTATGCACCACTTTTCCCAGGGAGAAACTGCCAGGGGGAGGGAAGAAAGAAAAGATGAAGACCGGGGCACAGATAAAGGGATGTGGTTAGAGGGTGGAAAGAAGAGAAGGATGCAGGTAAATAAGA
>NW_015162553.1:223431-229820 GCF_001447785.1 Gekko japonicus | reverse complement strand
AAGTGGGAGTGAAGATGCAAGGGAAAATGAGATGTCCCACACAAGACCCTGCAGGTTCCCATCTTCTAGGAGGTGGTGGTGGAGGAGGAGATCTTGGAATTGTCAGATCTGGCAGAATTGCAAGAAGATGATTCCATATAAGGGTAGAAAAAGCAGCAAACAGGATGGAGGGACGTGGGGATAGCATCCACAAAACTCATCCCTTTACCATTCACTGTTGGTGCCACCACTCCCCTCTTCCCCCTTGTTTCATTGGCCCAGAAGCAGTGACCCAAGAAGAATCTTGCTGGGCTCCCTGCTGCCCAGTAATTGCCCCTCTCCTGACAGCTGAACTGTAGCTCATAATTGAGCTATGGGATCCATAATTAAAGAGAGAAAAAAGACTGTCAAAGGGCTAAAAGGGGGTAGGGATGCTAGAACCTAGCATTGCCATTATGAAGGCAGCACTAAGCTCTGCCCCTCAATAGATTGACTGAAGGCACTGATTTTACACAGAACTTCTGCGTACAGCCAGTACACCATTTCCCCTTTAAGTCAAAGCCAAGGATGTTTCTCTTTGTTCCATCCTAAAAGGTAAAGCCGCAGGAGCAGCACAAGCCATGCTTAAAAAGAGCATAATATCATGCGGAGGCTCCCAAATAAAGTGGGAGCATGTGGAAGCAGCTGAAGTTGTACATAGCAACACGGTCTGCAATATTTAAACCACTTTTTTGACAATAGTACTGCTGGTATTCCCCCCCTGAATACTGGCCATAAACAATCTGTAACATTATGGTGGAACTCGGTTACTTTAAAAAAAAAAGTCAATGCAACACATTTTGTTTATTGGCTAGGATTAGGAAGGACTGTCAGGGATAATGAAAAGACTGGAACTGTGTTTGGAAAGAAAAATAAACCAGGACTTTATTGAAGTCTTGAGTTTCTTTATATTCTGGTTCTGGAGACACCCCCCCCCCTTACACTGCAGACATGTTTTCAAACTTTTTATTTATCATAGTATTATCATAGTGGTGCTAGAACTAATCATAAACGGTGTTATGCTGGATTTCATAGGTGGGAGAGAGACATTGGCTGAATATTTGTTTGAGATCTCCCTTCTTTGAATGTACATCTAACTCCCCCAGGACTATAGCCAGCAATAGAATGAGGCCTCTGATGTTTAAGACAAGTTATAAAGTACAACACCTTAGGGGCAATACCTGGAATTTAGGAAAAGGAGAAGCAACACACCTGGCTCATTCTGGTGCCATTTGATGTCCTAGTTTGGTCAAATATTATCGTGCTGTTCTCTAACTTGCAAATATTATCATGTTGTTTTCCAGCCTTCAAAAGTCTGAAAAATATTCAGCTAGATATATTGTAGATACAATCTGGAATTATATATTCTGGAATTATCTCCAATGTCTAGAAAAATGGCATATTTTATTCATACTTTTTGGTCACTGCCTATGGCTTGAATCATTTTAGAAGTACAAATAAAAAACATGAATGAAAAGATCAACAATGCTTGTAGATCATAAAAGAGGTTACTTCTATGTTAACTTTAAAAACTTAATTGAAAGCAGTAATTTCAGTTAATGTTGCAAAATTCTTGCTGTTTGAAAAAAATTACTAAAATATGCCTGTAGGTATAACGATCACACAAAAATAAGTGGCTTATTATTTTAAAGTGCCTAAGTGCTTAGCCCTAACTGTAGACTGGATAATATAACCTTTTCTATTGTATAATAGATGCTCAAAGCTAATAGTTTACAAAATAATTGAAAAACTGGAACAGAATAATTTTTTTTACTGTACTGATTTGCTTGTTTATTTTTTAGGAAAAACTTTTCACATGACCTTAAGAGACCATCCAGTTTTGCCAGTGTACAGGTAATCCCACTTTAGTTCCAAGCACAGGGCAATACCCAATCTGCTCCTTGTTCATCCTTGATAAGCTGCACCAAGCAGTGCAATTGCCTTCCTAGGTTCTCCTTTAACTGAATTTTCAGGCTTCAACACAATATTACACATTACCTGATTACGGTAACATATCCAAATACATACTAACATGTAAAGTGTCCACCTAAGAGTCTACTTTCATTAGCAAGACACCCAGGTAAAAAGCATTGGACTAAATTATTTATTTAAAATAGTTGAATGCCACCTTTCCTCCCAAGGTGGAAAACATCAAAACATTAAAATGTTTCAAAATTAAAACAACATTTGAAATAAAGTCTACATAAAATAAACAATCCAATAAAACCTTATCAGCACACAAACAAACATAACAACATAACCAGTGAGGAGGGCCAATAGCGGTTATTGGGGCTACTCCAAGCAAAACAAAACAAAAGTATTCCACCACTGGCACAAGACAATGATAGGGGGAGACAGACAAATCTCCCTGGTGAGGGAGTGCCAGAGTTTGGAAACCATGACTAAGAAAACCTTGTCTTGGGTTGCCACCCACCTAGCTTGGGTTGCCACCCACCTGAAGCAGAGCCTCTGAAGATGACCAGAGTGGTTGGGTAGGTTCATATGGGAGAAGGCATTCCTTATGATACGCTGGCCCCAATATCTATAGGGCTTTAAAGATCAATATCAGCACCTTAAATTGATCCTGGAAGCAAACTGGAAACCAATGTAGCTGAAAGAAGACTAGAGTGATATGGTCCCTATTATCCACTCTAGTCAACATTCTGGCTGCAGCATTCTGCACCAACTGTACTTTTGGATAGTCTTCAAGGGCAGCCCCACATACAGTGTGTTACATTTATTCAATCTAGATGTTATCAGGGCATCAGGGCCCACCTAGGAAGGGCCAAAGCTGGCTCACCAGCCAAAGCTGTCTAAAGGCACCCCTGGCCACTGCTGCTGTTTATTCCACAGGAGGCTTGGAGGCTTGGGTCCAGCAGCACCCACCTCCATTACTGTGCTTTAGCTGATAATGGCTGCATTCTGGTATTATATTTGTGATCAGATCAAGAATGAATGAAGCCAAGATTGAACATTTCCTGGTTTGAAAAAAAACAAACAAACGTTGGTTTGTGGTTCCAAACAATCCAAAGAAAAACAGAAAAATGAAAGCCTTAATACCAATGAACATGACATAAATCAGGGTTCAAGTGTAATTCATGCTGCTATTAGTTAGCAGCAGCAAAAAAAGGAAAGGAAAAAGAAAAAAAGAAAGTATCAGACATGTCTGCATTTGCATGCTGCTATTAGTTAGCAGCAGCAAAAAAGAAAAGGAAAAAGAAAAAAGAAAGTATCAGACATGTCAGCACAAGATGTTACAATTGAGACACACTCACCCTAGTATCAGGTTCCACCTTTCACTTCTACAAAGTAGAAAAAGGTGAGACAATAGCCCTTTTCAGTCCTAACATTTGGTCATGTGTATGCGGAAAACATGCCTCAATCTTCCCAAAATACATGATTGCCATTTTGTCTGGGAGGAGCAATATGTATATCAGCATTGGAACTGGTGTACTACTGCAGTTAAAAGTATACAAGTGGAACTGGTGTACCACTGCAGCTAAAAGTATGCAAGTTTCCCCTTCTAGACAACACAGTGGCTGTGATCACACTGGCAGCTTGGCGTGATATGGTGCCACCTCTAATTGAACCGAGTTAAAGTGTAGTGGAATATATCAGCCACACAGCACACCCTGCTGTGGGTTACCCACGGAGATATCCCGTGGTAAAGCATCCACATTATTGTAGCACCTCAGCCATGGAGCGAACTGCAAAAAAAATTCCAAAAACCATGTGTGTGTGTAGTGCGCATGCAATTATTTTTTTTAAACTGCCTTCCTAGCGGCAGAACGGATCTGCAAGTTCACACTGCCAAATCCATTCTGCGCATGCTCCCCGTGTTCAGACAGACAGCCATGCACAATGAATGCGCAGGGAAACAAAAACACCACTTTGGAGGTGGTGGCTTTTTGACTCGGCTCCAAGTCATCCTCTGACGGGGTGAGGGGAAACAAAAACACCACTTTGGAGGTGGTGGCTTTTTAACTCGGCTCCAAGTCATCCTCTGACGGGGTGAGTACGCCCAGGGAATGCCTGACAGATGTGGCTGTGAAATCGTGCCCGTTTAATTCGTTTGTAAAATGTGCCTATATAGGGCCAAACTGCCAGTCTGAACACAACCAGTGATTGTGTCTATCAGGTGGATCACATGTAGTGCATTCCTCCACATGTATGGTAAAGCAGAATAACTGAAAAGGGCTTTCTGGTAGCCTCCATTTGAAAATACCAAAATGTTTCTTTAATACCACAGGCTCCTACACAAGCTAATAGCAGAAGAGAAACAGTAGTTCTAAAACTAACATTTTGTTGTGACATCCAAATTGGAAGCTTGTATTTTAATAGCTGTTGTTTATTAGCATTCAGAAGTTTTTCCCTTAGAAAGTCTGTAGGCTGTTTCTGGTGGAGCAGACCCTTCTATACTTAGAAAGACAGCAGGAGAAAGGAGAGGAGGGGGAAAGGAGAAGCAGGAGAAAGAAGAGTAGGAGATTAAGAAAAAAACACCTTACTATACATCTTGGCTCATGTTGTCTCCATGTCTGCATCAAGATACAAGAGCTTTACCAAACTGCAGTTTGGTCTCTTGCTTACAACATGAGTGTGTGCAAGACTAAGAATAAACCTGGCTTATTCTAATCATGAAGAAGTTTGTAATATCTGAACACAGGTAAAAAGTTATGGCTTTATCTATCTCCTGCTGCAAAAACTAGATGTTTATTGTGCTCATATTGGCATGCTGTATGCACCTTGCGGGGTATAATTGTCCTGGTGGGTTCACAGGTTAAGTTGTTATGGTTGCCAACAGGACTGGGGGGGGGAATGCCCTCCTCTATCTCTTTTATTGTCAAGCCACAGATGATTTATGGTGACCCCTTTGGGTTTTCAAGGCAAGAGATGTCCAGAGGTGGTTTGCCATTGCCTGGCTCTGTATAGCTACTCTGCCTCCCATGCAAGTATTAACTAACTCTGGCTGCGGTCACACGGAGCATTAGCCACGCTAGAGTGATGGAAGACAGGTGGAGTTTCCGGGCGTGATCTCACCGGCACATCTGGAAAGCGTAGCACTTCCGTGGCTCAACTGAGGCTTCCCGCCGAAAACACGCAGCAAAAAACTAGTACCTTGGAGGTACTAGTTTCCGGTAACTGCGGGGCAAGGGCAGGCGTCTGATCGCGTTTCCGGAGGCATCCGGCGCCCGCCCATGTCCCCTTGCGAAAAAGGTGTTTTTTTCCCCACATCTCCGTGGATGCGCACAAGCACCCAACGGAGCATGCGCAGTCGTGGTGTACACGAAAAAAACCCATCCAGTTTGCCGCACCGTGCGCTTCTTTTTTGTGTGTGGAATTGTCTTGCGATCAGCAACTCTCCCTTCCCACGGAACCTCCACGGTACCTCAACGGGAGGTCTGATCTCTTTACCACGCATTAGTTTGCCCTGGGACAAACTGCCACGCTTCCCCCCCCCCGCAGTTTCCTGCCCGTGTGACCGGGGCCTCTGTTTAGCTTTCAAGATATGATTAGATTAGGCTAGCCTAAGCTAAAGACTCAATGTGTGGAAATGGACAGATGAAGCTTTTACGGCATGGAGCTAAATAGCACCACCTGGTAAATAATATCCCATTAAGCCTCTATTAATGTATCAGATTTTTCTCTCTCCTGGCAATTGGCAATCCTTTCAGGCCAGATTTAATCAATGTGATGGGTTCATTCTATTTTATCTGTGGATAGTACATTTGGAAGTTCTATTATTTCAACATCACCTACAATTCAGGTTGCATGCCTTTGGCCTGGTGGGAGATGTCCCATCAGCTACCCTCTCTCTGTTGCCATTCTGAGCAGCAGTGGGAGAAATACAACCCCCCCCCCAAAAAAAAAATGCCATCATGATACTGTGGTAAGAAAACTTAGAAATATAGGTGGTTTGGGTTTAAAATGAACCAAACAGTTTATGAAATCCATATATATCTGTCTTTGCCCTTGCAGGCAGACAGCCTTGGCCTGTTTGAATCAAACCCCATAATTCTTTGCAAGCTCTTTGCTCTAAAGCGGAGCATTCCTCTCAGTGGACTCAACAGCTTACAACATTCCATTCCCAGGTGCGAGACTTAAAGCCAGACCCCAATTTCCTAGGCCATAAAATGTGTGGCCATTTGGGAAATTGGCAGACTTCAATCCACAAGATAACTTCCTGAGATACAGAGAGTTCGCACATCTCAGAGTTAACATCAAAAGGACAGTTTACTTCCCATATCTCAGCCAACATCAAAGGACAGTTTACTTCCCATATTGGGGAACACCTGGAAGAAACAATGACACTGTATTGATCCTGTAAAATGTGTACACTTTTGTTGTGTGAGACCAAGGAAAGGAAACAAATT
>NW_015162553.1:218045-223207 GCF_001447785.1 Gekko japonicus | reverse complement strand
TTGAATGTCTCTGCCAGAGCCTTAGTGATTTCCAAGCTTACACTTCCGCCTTTGGTGAGGAGGCAACACACAGGAGACACACGAACTGAGGGGGGAGAGTGTGGGTGACATGGGTAAACACGCTTTTACAGACACGTGTAGCCATCCACATTTTTCTGCCAACAGATACCACTTCCAGGGAAGCTCTGGAAGTAATGTCAGTCCTCGTGAAGACTTGTTGGAGACTCTGTGGTTTTACCAAAGAGTTTCTAGTGATTTCTAGAGATTTGTGACATCATTTCTGGGGTTTCCCCAGAAGTGACATCAAGCAATAGCAACCCCAAAGGTCCCCACCAAATCCTGGGCTCCTGCCGGACTTCCTAACATTCACATTTTTTAATCAAGTAAATACTGAAAGCAGTAATGGGGGGAGGGATACATTACGAACAACAGTATTAACTCGCACAGTTCATAATAAAGAACACTCAGTAATGTACACTTATTTTCATGTACTGGCAAACAGTGCTAAATCTCAGAAATGTTGGTACTAATATGCCCATCTGTTATAATAGTTGTAAGCAACACTCCAAAAACATAGTTGGCCTATTATAGCCAAAGCCTCTGCAACTATACATTTAGCCACAGCAAAGAATTCAAATGAACTTGTAGGCTTAATAGAAAATGACAGAGTAACTATTTTTAGCTTCTGAAAACAAATCATTTGATTAATTTTTTTTAGCTTTTGATATTTTTACTGTAGTAGTTACGGTCTGTCTAAATGTAAGTTTGATACCAAAAGAAGTAATCTCTCCTATGAATTTACATTTTTTAAAAAAATCCAAGGACTCTAGATAATTATCATTTGATATTTAAATGAGTCACCAATAAAGGATGGTAAGTTCTCTGTTCTCTCTGTATAAGCCAGTGACACTAAAACTTTTTTCCTTGGCATTTTTAAAAAATCCCTGACAATATAGAAGCCATTTCTACTAGTATTCATCTCATGCAACCAAACTTTTATTTCTTTATATCAAACTTCTAACAATTTTGATCTTGTTCCAACCACAGTATTTTATTTGCTTATTAGAATTCTTGAGTCTTTATACCACTAAAGCCTCAGCTGCTGAATTCTGTAATGCAATAGTTTGAGCCAGGATTATAGTTTATTGGTTGACTCTTGAATGCTAAGATTTTAAAAGAAAATGTTGAGATATTGCTACTAGCAGAGAGAAATACAAGCGGGGGAATCCTACTTACTTCCTTCTCATCTGAATTCTCAGCTATTTATCAAGTTCTAACAGGTATCATGACAGATGAACCTAATTGGTGCACCAAAGTATAGTTTATGTAGATATTTTCCTGTATATAATCACATCAACCCACTGTGTCTCATATATAAAATCTACAAAACATATAAACATATTTAAAAATTAAAATTGTAAATATTTAAAATAAAATTCAAGCCAAAGATTGAAAAAATAACTTTACAAATCAACAACATACATGTGTATAAATTTGCAAGGGGGGGAACCCTTTGTGTAGTTATCACCCATTTTGCACATTCCAATTCAATTCCCGAAACAGAGTTGATCAGGCACCACTTTTCCAAGTCAGATTTTGTCCTTTGGATTTTAATGTCTCAGGTCGCCAATTCAGGTAGCAATATTCCATGCTGCTTAAAGAGCCATGTGTATTAATGCATGCTGTGTAGTCAAATCTAGCAGCCAGTGATATATGTGGTACATGCTGTCTCTTTAGGAGGGTGGTTCCAGATTTAATAGCCCTGCTCCACTGGTCTACAAATAAGGCCTATCACACGTTTTCTGACCAGGGCCACATGCAAACAACACATGTTGCTTTGTGCATGTGCACCTATGGATTAGAAGAGCCTTGCTTGATCAGGTCCATCTAATCAAGCATCTTGTATCACAGAATTATTAGATGCTTGCCTTGGATGGCCAACAAACAGGACACAAAGTCCACAGCCTTCTCCTAATGTTGCTTCCTAGCATTGTTTAATGGTTGTGATGCTTTTTTATCTACCAAGATGGTTCCAAAATGCTTTTTTCCCACCTTATCTTTTGAGTATGCTAGGGAACCAGTGCCTTTCAATATGTTAATCTGATCGCAGAATTATTTTAAGCTATTACTGTGTTTGCTGTTAGTTTTTTCATATGGTTTATATTCAAATGTTTTAAAGCTTGTCAGATGTTAGTTTATTCTGCTCATCCCTAGCTACTGTAAATATATCTTTCCTATGGAAGTATTCCACAGAAGAAGCAATGCACAACTATCATGTTGAAACTTTGCCACCAAAATTACAGTGTTGAGAATATCAAATCTTTGTGGGGCATTTTGTTTGACTAAGAAAATTTTGTAGGCTTTTTCTTTTCAGGGTCTACAATGCTTTATTTTTAATGTTGATTTGTACAGTATAAGCCATTGCTTATGTGCTATAACAACAATTTTGAAGCAATATAATTTATGTACCATTGTGTATCATTCTTTTATACATTCATTCTCTTAATTGTTTAGAATGGCTCTGATCCAACTGTCTTCAGGGGCAAGTACTGGTATGCAGTAACTGTACTGTAATCAGCATTCTATTCAGTGCAAACTAATTGAAAATTAGCTTGGTAGGGGAACACTTTAATTTTCTTTGGTGTGAATCACAGGTATTTGCCTAGTCTTGTTTGCCTGGCAATGTCAGCTTTTGAACTTCACAATCTGTAATTTTTCCAAAATATGAGTGTTTTTCCCCCTGCAGAAAACAAAGATGTTAGAATAATGCACAAAGTAGGCCACCACCCTGAGGAGATGATATTTTGAGGTTCAACAGTGGAGAATGAAAGGGGTAGATTGGAAAAGCAAGGCTGTGAGAAGAACATAACCATATGCAAGCAGTTGTGGTTTGGTTTTAGATATACATGCCCATCCACATGATAAGGAAAGAAACATCACATAATATATAATGCTAGCAGCATTATTAACATTTCATTTCAAACACATTTGTCTTTACAGTTAATAAAACATGGATATTTGGAAGAAATAAATGTCAACAAGGAGGAATATTCACAGGCACCAAGTGGTCTGACAGAAACTAATGAATTACGGAGACGTGTGAAAAACCAAAGATGAGGTCATGCAGAAGGTTTGGGTTCAGAACAAGCTCCTTTTCTCACACTTGGCAGCCTTGGCAGGGAGGGCGGGATAAAAATTGAATGAATGAATGAATGAATGAATGAACGAATTAATGAATAAAATGATCCATGGAACTTGAAGACTATATCACAAGAAGCTCCAATGAGACCAAGATGTTTGTAAAGACAGCTTGCAAGGACCTTCATCTCTCCTTTCCCTTTTCACACAGAATGCAACAAAGGATTTCTGGTTTAAACAAGCTAGAGGTTCCCACAATATATACATATCGCTTGATTAGAAGGTGTGGTTTTGGCTCATCACAAACAAAGATTCAAACTTTAATTGAAGCTGATTCTGCCTTGAATGCAGCCTGTTTACCAACATCAGGAACTAACAAGTAGGACCAGCACGAAAAAAATTACTGAATTAACCACAATCATATTTCTGGGGGATAATATGTTGTTTCAAAACCAAGATTTTTTAAAAAACTTAAAAATTAGCGGATTTTGACAAACTCTTTGTGGCCAAGAACATCAGATGCATGTATCTCATTTGGTGTGGGTATGAAGAAGAAAAAAAGGCCTATAGTGGAGCCAAAAGGATATGAAATGCAAGATCGAATTTCAAAGTCTTTTTTTTAATAGTATTGTGACTTTTAGATCAACAAGTAACTTGTCATGAACAACTGAAAAGTTCTCCCACTGGTTTCTGAATTCACATTCCTAGAAATTTGTGCTATAGGGGCAGTAGAGTTGCATTTGTTTGTTTTGCAAGCGATAGCATATCAAATTGGGGAGTGAACGAAAGCCACACTAGATGTAGTCCAGGAAATCTCATTTGCTTTCTAAACTATTTACATATAAAACAGAAATTAATGTCTACATTGAAAGAGGCATGTAGATGACAGAAGCCAAGACTTCCCAAATCCCCTGCCTTGCTTTCTCTACAATATTTTTTCTCCAAGCCTGGTTCAGTTCTGATTTCTTAGCTCAACCATGAGAAAAATGCCTGAACCACAGAATTCAGACAAAGAAGTTAAGGAAGTGAATGATTCAGTTTCCTTACTTAACTGCCATTTTATGTAAATATTAGATTACTCCCATTCATACTTTATAAATGAATGAGAGTGATCTAACTTTTACATAAAATGGCACATAAGTAAACCAAATTCTTCTCTTCCCTACCTTATTGGTGACTGTGACACATCTAGTTTGGCCCTAAGCTCCTGGTCATATGTTTAATATTATTAAGCCCAGTAACATATTATTTGCACAGTTACAGAACTTTGTCCATGAATTTATGTCTTATTGGGATAGGTAGTTATTGCTGTTGGGTAGCCATTTTGTGATTAAGGACAAATCCTACACCAAAACTTATGAAAACGGAGTATCATTGACTAAGATGGGCTTCAGCTGGGAACTGTGATTGACATTGTGATGTTCTGTTACTTTCTCTTCTTGGTCTGTCTTGTAGTAGGCTTTTCCTTAGTATCATTTTGACCTGTTTGTTCCGTTTCTTCACTGGGTAGGTACTATTTGTGGAAGAATGCTGGATGTAATTCCTTTGGTTGAGTCCCTGTCCAAGAAACATGGTTGTATTGTAAGGCTCAGAATATAGATAAGGATTTATGTACTTTGACTGGCAGCTGAAAGGATCAGATATATGTAACAGTCAGTAAGGTGTCAAGTATAACATGGTGCTATGTGTCCACCATGTAGCTGTAAGTGACGTTCGGAAAGGAACCTTGTTCCATAGATTGGTCCAGGCTCAAGTTGAGAGTGGCCTAGAAGTTGGTTTTTCTAACACTTGTCATGTCCTTGAATATTCACTGTATCAATCATATTTTTACTCTGGATACAACTGACATGCTTGCAAAGAATATTTTCTATTTACTTGGCAACCAGGATTTCTCCCCTTGAATCTAGAAATTCTGACATAGCGTAGTAAAGCACAGGCAACAGTTAACAAAAGGTTATAAAGCAGTTATTACTATGCTGAAACATATTTGGTATTGTATTCATTTACATTGTCCTGTGTGTAAC
>NW_015162553.1:197717-218024 GCF_001447785.1 Gekko japonicus | reverse complement strand
CTTCTCCCTAGTTAATGAATGAAATCTACTTGTGTCAGAAGGCAGGCCTACCACCCAAAAGATCTGTTATTTGCATCAGCATTCTGGGAAAGATGCTGATAAGCAAAACAAATACAAGGATTTGAAGGAACTTCTGTCATAATTGCCAAGCATACCAATTTAGAGCATACACCATTAAATCTCTGTGGCTGGTGCTGAATGCTAATAGGTGGCTTGAGCTGTACTTCTTTCTTTGCATTACTTAGCCCGCTTGTTCCTACTCGACTGCATCAGAAGGATCTTCATTCTGTTGACTGCTGCAAGGAACCACTGTACAAAATTAGCTGAATTGTGCAGTGTACCAAAGCCAAGACAACAGTGGCAGAACACACTAAGGCTTTATTAAGTTCTTGGCGAATTTCCCTCTGCTTCCCCCAGTCTGGGTGGCAATCTGCAAGATCCCCAGATGGGTTCAGTTTCCAGTGCAGTAATGCCAAAATTAGGGACATGCTGAATGGATTTATTTTAGGGTAACCACAACTGGATAAGGTGTATTGTTGTTGTTTTTGCAGTAAGGCACAGTCCATCTTCAGATTGTACTTAAGTTTTATATTGTCATTTCATTCTACAAAGAAATTACCAAACACATCTCCTAGCTCTTTTAAGGAATTTGGTTTTCATTTAGTATTCACATCTTAATCGCAGCTACTTCTCTGTATGTTGTTCATCCTTATATTCTCTGCCATTGACAAAACCACCAGTCCTAACAGACTGGCAACCCACTCAACAAGTTACTGTGGTGGAGTTTTCAAGTGAATAAGAGGAAAGTAATTGAATTCTATGGCTGTGTATGAAGAGAAATGCATTCACAGCCATAGAGCCATAGTTCAAATGAGGCAGAGCGTTATTGGCCTGGGTTCTTCAGCCAATCAGAGGCAGGGCTGTGAGAGAGAAACAAATCTCTGCTCCTCCCATGCAGATGCAGAAACAAAGCTCCAGTGCTATCAATAACTTCAGCCAACTGAGCTGTCATGCCTTAGTATCAGAAGCTGTTTCATGTTCCCAGCAGTGTGAGACATAAAGCCATTACGATATGCATTAACTCTAAGTTGCAGCCTGTTCCCATGCTTGCTTTCTCAGAAATAACTCCAATTAGTTCAGCGGGACTTACTTCATAATAAGTTTGCTTTGAATTGCATTCTTTGTCTCCCCAAAGATCATTTTGCCAATGCCTTGTAGATGAATGTTATGCTCCACCAAGAGATCTATTGATTTCCATAGTGTAATAAACCAGACTTCTCATTTATTGTTTAATCTTTTATACTTTTAATTTTGTACTTATCTTAGTTTGCATTTCTGTCTATTCCATTTTCAGTTATCTTTCTTACTCATGAATCTCTTCCTCTTTCTTTATCCTCAGATCTATTTACATGGATTCCACTTTTCTTACTTTTCAGTGCAAGTACTTCAGCAAAGTCATTCTTAAGGCTTTGCTCCATTTTATTATCAATCCTCAGCCCTGTGATAGGGCCCTTTGCTAAGGTCTTCTCCAAGAAGACAAGAATTATGTTTCCCCCCCAGGTCATGTGCTTTTTATAGAATTGAGTCCCATTGATTTTAATGAAACATCCTTTGCAGGAAAGCAAACTGCACTAGTTTCTTTGGAGCTACAGAGACTGTATTGGCTTGGGTCCTATAACTGTGTTCATCATGTTTCTCTCTGGCTGCTACAGAGGCTGTTCCTCCACTGTGGTGCTGCTTCTTCTGCCACTAGCACTTCTGTTTGTGCAAGGGCTCTGTGACAGTCCAGGTCATCCTACCCCTGGGGGAGAAGGTGTGCAGCAGGGGCACAGACCTACAGAAGGCAGCAGTAATTGCTGAGCTGGAGCAATTGCTGAGCTGGAGCTGAAAAGAGAGCTGGAGGGGATGGCAGCAGTAAGGGAGCAGCAATGAGGAGGAAGAAGACCAACCAGTACTACCTCCCTATGGAACAAGAGACTTCTCTGGGATAAAAGCCTCCTTGAGTGGAAGGGCTTGATCAGGAGTAGAAACAAAGAAACAGAGCTCCTCTGGGGTAAAGGCCTCCTTGAGAAGAAGGGCTTGCTCAGGAGTAAGAGTAAAGGGAAACAGGAACTAGGACTGGCTGGGGAAGAGGGATAAAGGCCCCAGCTGGAAGAGCATGAGGGAGGCAGTTGGCTGTCAGCAGGGAATGTACAGTAGGCAGCCAGGTGCTAGCGAGTAACCAAGCTTCCTGGAGGCTCAAAAGGTTCTGACCAAGAGTGAAGACAGAAGGAACATTTCCTACCTGATCCAGACAGATGTACTCAACCCTTGATTAACCCCATAGAAAGAGTACAGTGGCCAGGTCAGAAGTTCAAGGAGCTAATGGAAGGACACACACACACAAACAAACCTTTATTGGCATTGAAAGCACAAAACATTATGGGAATATAGCAAAATACTAAGATACAAGATGCTGGTTAAGCTCTGGAACTGGCACTGTAAAAAGAGCCAAGCAATTAACGTGTAAACTTCAGTATTCTATCATGTTCTCATCTCTAACAATGTTAAGAGCGCCCCTTCCCAAGGGGATATGGTCCTTGACCATGGGGTGCCACGATTACAAAAGATTACTATTTCTTATACGTGCCCCTCATGAGAAATCTGCCCTTAGGGTGAGATATAACAAACATGGGCATTTTACTGACTCAGTTAGAACTTATAAAGGAGTCAGACAGGGCTGCCTTCTCGCTCCCTCGCTATTCAATTTCTACATCAGCGACATGACTAAATATTTGACTAACCAAAAGTTTCATCCACCGAAATTAACAGTACACCGTCTAACATTACTGCTATATGCAGATGACGCACTACTATTAGCAAGAACTTCAGTAGGTTTGCGGAAGGCACTAGACAGCTTTTTGACATATTGTAATAAAGAACATCTCACAATAAACTACGGAAAAACAAAAGTAATGGTATACGACAAATGGCCGAAAAAGAAAAGTTGGTCAATGAATGGGAACAGAATTGAGAAGGTCAATAAGTTTATGTACCAAGGGATCGCATTTCAAGAGAATAGGCATAAGACAGCTCACTGCAACTTGAGGGTGGACCGTGCTGAGAGATCCGCAAATGCAATTCTAAGATTCTTTCGGGTTAAAGGTGGCTCTTATGTCCCTGCAGCCCTAAAAATTTCCCATCCCCAAGTCATTAGTCAACTTCTTTATGGCACCTATATAGGGATTCCAGTGACAAATTTACATTCATCGGAGAAAGTACAATCTAAATTCCTTCGATCCATCTTACAAGTTCCACCTAATGTCTTCAATTCTTTTTTTTCAATTAATTTTTTTATTAATTTCAAAATCTTACAAATTATTTACAAGTTATTCTACAACAGGAAAGAAATTTAACATTATTTGATAATAGTCTTCTACAAGCTGCCATTTCTATTCTGCTTCTACTTCATTTGTAAATTATAATTGTTAATTATTCCAATAGAAATTGGCACACCTAAGCTAATATTTCTGCCTCTCAAAATTGCTCCAGTACAAATGCACTTATAAACTCTCTTCCCCCATAATTTCCCTTTGGTTTATAACCCTTATTTCCCTTATGTTTATAACCATATATTCTATATATATTTCATTTCTAAATCATTGTGATAAGATGAATTACAATAAACTAAGATAGAAAGTAAGATACAAAAAATAAATATATTCCTCCATTTCTTTGCTCTGCTCTCTTAAGATCTTTTACTAAATTCTGTTCTTCCTCTTAGCTGGAGCTCTTCTAATTGTCGTTCCCTCACCCGGGACTCCAAAGCAATTCCAGAGAAGACTCTGAGAGTCTTGCCCATTGGGGAGGTGTGGGGGGGTATCCCAATAGCCCTACCCGCGTGCTCCCCTACACTTTATGTTCCAGGCTACTTTGCTTGGGGGAAAATATATAAGGCAAAGGGGGAAAGGGGAAAAAAAGTAACTCTATAGCTGCAATCCCCTCCGGTGTAGGTCTTTACAGCCTTCTGGTGCGTTCCTCTTCTTTTGGATACCAGTTCTTGAACTCCTAACCTGAGTCTGATTCCAACGCCTTCAGAAGCTCTTCACCGGATGTTAAATCATGGCCTGTGAATATTCTTCCTTGGTGTGTGACAGATATATGTCCAAGCGGAAGCCAACAATACCTGAAGTTTTTCTCTGCAAGCTTTTGTGCAATTGGGAGCATATTTTTGCTGGCATTTACTATTTCAAAAGGAATATCTGGGTACAGCTGGACCAGAGTGTCCTCAAGCTTCAGAACTCTGTTCTTCCTGGCAATTTCCAAGAGGTTCCGCTTAGTCTTTGTGTCTTTGAAATCTACCACAATATCAGGTATCAGTGCTGGCGAGCCCGTTCAGGGAGGGTTTACATGAAAAGCATTGTTTACCACTGACGCCGGAAGCTGTATAATTCCTTCTAACCACTCGTTTAAAGCAACAGTAAGGTCCTTGTTTAATTCAAAGTTCAAAGAAATTCCACGGAATTTTACTTTAATTTCCTATGATTTAATTTCTAGCAGCATTAGCTTGCTTTTTGCCCATCCTTCAAAAGTTTTCAGTTCGACTATTTCTTCAGAGTTCTTTTGCATGCCAGCAGCTGCTGTCTCCGCCTTCTCTTGTGTCTCCCGCAGCTTTTTATTGACTTCATCCAGCTTATTCATAATAGGCGTCATGCTGTTTCTTATCTCTTCTTTTAAGTCTTGTTTTAAGTCAGTCAGCATCTCCTATAAATGCTTTTTGGTTAAAGAGTCTTCTCTTTTCCTTTTGCTTACACGAGCTTCTGCTTCCTCCATTTCCAATGGGGGGAGAGTCCTCATCCGAATAATTTTGGCTTTCTTGCATTGCTTTAGGCATTGGTTTGGAGGAATTCTTGCCACCTTTTGCTCCCCTATTCCTCCCCATTGTTTTGGTAAAGCTGTAATATTGCAGCCCGTTTTTTTAAATTTTAATTCTTTTGTAGAAGCTTAATGTGGAGGCTCTATTGGGTGCAACTGCGCAGCTCTGCTGTCACTCCCCCCCCAATGTCTCTAATTCTTTACTTCAATTGGAAACTGGACAAATAAAAATTGAAACAAGATTTTTTCTTGCCTCAGCATTCTCCTGACTTAGGTTACATAAAATGAAAAGCAAGACCTGATAATAAATCCAAACTTTATGGTGCCTGAAAAAGATAGGTATAATATGAATATGGCCCAATATCTTAAAAACATAGAATACCCTCCATATAGAAGGGCTTTTACTCTTGCCAGGCATGACGTTATGTCATCCAAGGTAACAAAAGGGAGATAACGACGGATTCCATACAGTGAAAGAATCTGTACGTGCCCTATTGGTGAGGTGGAAACACTGGAACATATTTTTATCTGTTGTCCCCTATATAAAGATGCTAGGGATAAGACAATCCTCCATATTTTGAAGCAGGCTAAGGCGCGAACTCACAAGATGATTGTGGGGAAATTGTTGGTGGATGAAATGCCATCAATCACCAGTGTGACAGCTAGATTTTGCACCCATGTAATCAAACTGAAGCAGTTTTAAATCATAGGAGGCTTCCTCCACAACACAATCCTAGTGGAGCTACTACAAATGCTGATCTCTATATAGCCAAACACTATACATATTGGAACGATGCTGTATAATCTGGATGTGTGTTATAATGGTAGTATACCTTGATAGTTTTGTAAATTTTATTACCTACAAACTTGTGCGTGTCATTGGTCTGTTATAAGTTTAAGGCTGTTGACTATTATAAGTATATTAATTCATAAAGATATTACCTTCAAAGTAGATTTTTGCTTAGGTTTACCGAATTAGACAGAAAAATAGGGTGCATTTTAACAAATTTTAACTAGCGTAACAATCTACGTTTACTGTTACAATATGTATCCAATTTTAACTAATGTAATTTATGTAATGCAACCATCGGAACGTCTGTTTGATTACTGTGGTTATGATTTTCTGATCTTAGATCATAATAAACTCAATCAGAGTCAGACCATGGGGACTTCATAGGCTCCTTGAAAAGCATTGGTCTTGTGCATGTGGAAAAACTAGTGGCAGAAAATGCCAGTACAGCAGTATGGACAGTGGAGAGAAGAATGAGGAAAAAAAATGTCATAGGATCCAAGCCACCGTTCCCTTAAAAAGGCAATTTATTTATTTATTTTATTTTATTCAATTTGTATCCTGCCCTTCCCGCTGAAGCGGGCTCAGGGCAGCTTCCATTAAAAGTTAAAATACAATAAAACACAAATTCAGTGCATATAAAACACATCATAAACTTCATATACATTGCAGGGAACAAGTCACAAATAAATACAGTTAAAGTGCTAGTTGCAGTAACTATAGGCCATGATGTAACAAATCTAACAGAACGTATGGCTAGAAGATGTTACTGTTGACATCACAGGCAGTTACTGTTATCATAAAAGGCCTTATCTCAGTTCAATGTTGTTGGTAGTGGCTCCTAATCGAAGGCCTGGTGGAAGAGCTCCGTTTTGCAGGCCCTGCGGAACTGTAAAAGGTCCTGCAGGGCCCTGATGTCTTTTGGGAGCTCATTCCACCAGTATGGAGCTGCTACTGAGAAGGCCCTGGCCCTAGTAGAGGCCAATCTGGCATCTTTCAGTCCAGGGAGGGTCAAGGGGTTTTAAGACCCCGATCTCAGTGCTCTCTGGGGAACATGCAGGGAAAGGTGGTCCCTCAAGTAGACAGGCCCCAAACCATATAGGGCTTTAAAGGTCAAAGCCAGCACCTTGAAGCGAATCTGGTATGCTATCAGCAGCCAGTGCAGTGCCTTCAGCACAGGCTGGATGTGCTCTCACACAGGGAGACCCATCAGCTGCCTGGCCACCGCATTTTACACCAGCTGCAGCTTCCGGATTTGCGACACTGTACATAAAATAAGCCTAGACCTCTGATAATAGCTAATAAAGAAATCAGATGAGTCTTCTATTTTTAGTATTTATTTGTTTTAATATTGGAGGAGTCACCATTTTCCAAACAATACAACATGATAAAAATCTTTCATTGTCAAGTTGCAACTATGTCTTTGAAGGCAAGGAATTATGCAATTTCCCTAAATAATTGCAAAGTTGAAGTAGTATAATATGGATTAATAAAACATATAAAATTTAATTTATGTGTAATGTTTGTCAAGGAACCAAAGGTTAAACAGATGAGAAATATATTATATGGGTGCAGAATCTGAATAACCAAAGGTTAAACAGATGAGAAATATATGGGTGCAGAATCTGAAATTATTCTAGATCAATCATTATTAAGCTAGGTAAACTGCATTTTTCAGCTGTCTTCGATCTGAGAAACAGTGTTGCTAGCACTACTTCTCATCTCTGCAGGATCTTTACACCAAACAATAGTGTTCTTGTTTTCTTTCTAGATAAGACATTTAAAAAGAATCAGTTGGTGGAATCTGTTACATTGATTATTAGGGAACTGTTCAAATACATTTAAGAAGATATGGAAAAAGGAAAAAGCAACAGAGGATATATGGCAGCACATCTTGATAAACCTACTAATTTTTGTTATCAGATATTAAGCATGTTCTCTATTTATTTCAGGTTTTTGTTTAACGATATGCATGTTATCTGCATATTCTGGAAATGAAACAAAGCGTTTGGCTAACATTCACATCATCCATCAACATCATCCATCAATGTTCATTGACCTTAGTGCTTTATTTGGCTGCATTAGCCAGACCCACTTGGATGTTTCTGTACCTTCTAAATCATACAATCTGAGTTAATGTAGTCAATAGCTGGATAGTTTAATTGACTCTGAATATTATCCAACCTTACTTGAATAATTTATAATTAATAGCTGCAGTATCCAAATTGTCTGGGCTATTGTGCATAGAACGCTGGGTAATTTTGCCAAGTCCAAGAAAACTTAATAGTGGCTGAGTAATGGTGTAATACAACACATAGTGTAATACAGCACAGAAGTAATGGGCACTGTAGCAGGATAATGACTGCACACAGTAGGCAGATCTCTGAGTTAATGTGGTCCAGTGGACATTGCTTTGGACAACTGGCTTCACTGTGTGGCTTTAGGCAAGTTTTTTTCTTTCTACAAACTGTGAAACAGGAATAAGGCACAGAAGGCTTTAATGAGGGTTAATGCATTAATAAAATGTTGCTATCCTTGTTGAGCCTTAGGCTACAAACAAGAAACCTAAATAAAAAGTAATATAGTTTGGTTTTGACATTACTTAAACCAACACAGATAAAAAATTCTTCTGCAGTTATCTAAGCAGGGCTGGATAAATTAGAATATTTACTTGGCTCAGAAGTTAGCAGAATTATAATAATGGCTTAATATTATAAAGTACCCACATTATACTAGGCACTAGGTTTTTAAAAATAACATTAAAATAACCAGATAACATGAATGTTCTTCAGTCAACATACAATAACTGTAATTTCCATTTTTACCTGCAGATATATGCAAAACAGAAACATACCTTGGGTCTATTAGTTATTAATCAAGATCTCTCAGTTCATCTGCTTTTCCATATTGCACTGAATGGTTTTCTTATTTTACTTTTTTAAAAAAAACCTTTACTTTACATTTCGATTTCTATACCGCTCCATCCAGTCGGCTCGGAGCGGTTTACAGGGAACAATTACATTGCCTATCTAGGGCCACACAATGAAGGGGAAGTGACTGCCTACCAGGCACCCGTGGCAGAGTCTTAGTTGTTTGTTCGACTTTTTTCCTCCGGAGGTTCTTTCAGTCTCGGTCTCGGCGTAGATGTTTTTCGTCCACAGCGACTCCTTTCGGGGATGGTCCCACAGCGCACGACAGTGCGTACCGCCACAGCTGGCCTCTGTCCTGATTGGCTCCGGCCTACCACGTCATCCCACCGTTGCGCCCTGCTGGCCCAATCTCCATCCAGGCCGCCCGATTTCTCGCCGCCGCCGCCATGTTTCACCAGCTCACTGTCTGCTGCCGTCAGCCCGCCGCCACCACTCCGTCGTTCAGCCACTGCCACTTTACCAACACCAATCGAAGGGAAGGAAGGGTGCCCTCCCGCTCTAGGAGCAGGTACCTATTTTATCTACTCGCCCATATGGGCTTTCGAACCGCTGGGTGGGCGGGAGCTAGGACGGGGACCAGGAGCTCACCCCGGCTGCGGTGGGACTCGAACAGCCACCGAAGCTGTTCAGTCAGATTATTTGCAGGCTCTAGTTGCTGCCTGCAGCACCGCTCCCTTGCATTCTAGCCTTTAGCGGAAAGTTTTGAGTGATTGCTCTTAGCAACTAGGTGCCCCATTCCCTTTATAAAACTGATTTTTAAAAAAAAGCTCTAATGTTGTATCTACAAAGTGGTGAATTAAATAGTTTTTCTTGGTCCATGAGGTTCAAACTATACTAAATGTGTCCTTGCATCACTGCAATGCAGTCCTATGTAGAGTTACACCCTTCTAAGCTCACCAATTTATGTGCACTTAGGGGTGCAATTCTGCTCCATCAATGTGGAGAATTTTCAGAGGGGTTGCTCTCATAAACACTCTCCCTCCTCTTCTTGTCTAGCTGCCTATATAGAATGGTTGGATCAAATTCTAATTACATGTTAGGGGCAACTTCACAGTGTCATTCAGGAGAAGGGTTTAGCATAAATCTTCAAATCAACAAACAATAAAAGATAACAGAAAATTGTTTTACTTGCAGAAACATTCCCATATTACCACATCTACTATATTCTAAGCATAGCATACTCTTTCACAGAGGCAACTAAAACAATTTTCACAACACATTATAAAATATAAAATATCCAAATCATAAACAATATGAGAGCTGGTGGGTACAGTACTTAGTGTCAGACTAGGGTCTGGGAGACCCAAGTTCAGATCAACACTCTGCCATGGAAGCATGGCAAAACCTTCCTTTTTCATAGCTCAGGAGGAACATTTCCTTCCTACACTACCTCCTGTGGCAGAACCCCTTCATTATTCAGAAGGTTCCAAGATGACCATCATATGCCACTGTATATCCTGTTTCTCCTTAGTGATTATAAATAAATAAATTATCCCAATCTACCTTTCCTGGATTATAGGTAGTCCTCTAATTCCCAAAAACACTACCAGAAAGGGCACCCTAGTTCCTTTATCAACCACTCCTCACTCAGGACACTACACAGAACCAATGTTCCCCCTAAGCTGAGTTAGTGTGAGCTAGCTCAAAGTTCTTTAGCCTCCAGCTCACACATTTTTGTCTTAGCTCAGAAAGGATGGCTCTAGAGCAAACTAATTTATGCAGTAGCCAAATCACTTGCTCACAACTTTAATGCCAGTAGCTCATTTTTATAGATTTTTTGCTCACAAAACTCCACAGCTTAAAGGGAACATTGCACAGATCTATTGAGGTTGAGACCCAAACATTGCTTTAATCTCTCACTGCCACCATTTATTCATATGTGTATCTACATAAAGAGGCCACTGTCAGACAGGTTTGTGTGTGTGTTTCTATGATGGACAGGCTAGGTACAGCTTCTCCCTAAGAGCAGCCAATGAGAGCAGATAGAATGCTGAAAGGAGATGTGAAAAAGCAGTTGAGAAACAACAGTTAGAAAGGATTAGCAGCAGAGAGAAGCTGACAGTTTAAGAGCTGAGGTGAAAAGGGTTTTTCTGACTGCATAAAAGAGCTGCTTGGAACAGGCTGAAAATAGTAAATTTGTAAGTAAAGGATCCCAGTTGTAGGTTGTTTCTTAGACTTTACTTTCCTCAGTACTTTGTTCTTATAAATAAAAGTTTCTTGTTTTTATTAACCCTGTGGGCTGCATGTCTGAGGGAAAGAATCACACACACACACACACACACTTTAATACCTCAGTCTATATTTATATTATTAGGATATGAATGAATGGTGGCAGCAAGTGATTGGAACAATGTTTGAGCCCCAACCTCAATAGCTCTGTGTGAGTGAGGGGTGATGATAAGGGGGCTGGGCTACCCTGTCTGTGGATGTCTCTGGGAGTAAGAAACAGGACCTGAAGTGTGAGATGGTCATGACTCTCTATAGATTTTAAAAAAGACAAGAAGGGTAGTGAGTGTGGCGTCCTGACCTATGTATATCCCATAACCTGAATAAGAGAGGTTATGGAGGGTGGTAGGCATTTGTGTGAGTGGACAAAGGCCATCACAGTTTCTTTCCATAAGACAGTACAAATTTAGTCAGGAGGGTTAACCAGAAAAGAGTTAAGTTTTACTAAAGGGTTTAAACAACTCTGGAGTGATTCAGCAAAATAAATGTTTAACACTTTTGATTCCTAACTCAACTCATGCTTCCAAGTCTATTTGGCCGCAGTCACACGGTCCTTTTGATTGGGTTTCGTCACTGTTCCCTCCCGCATTTAAGTTTGCTGATCAGACAGATGAATCCGCCTCCCACGCCAAAGCGGGCTCACTCCCACAATACTCCTGGGTTTTCCTGCCCCCGGGAAAATCAAGTATTTTCCTGGCACTTGCGCTTTGAATGCGCGATTTCACCCATCTGGACAGCCATCTTTCGCAATGATTGCGATTAGGGCTGTCTGACTTCTCTGTATGATTTTTTAAAAAAACCTTCTGGCTTTGAGCGCTTGAGTAAACAAGCGCTCATCCTGCTTGGAAAAAAGTTCTGCCCGCTGTCCCCTGGCATGGAGGTGACGTTGAAAGTTTCTGGGGGAGGAAGCTGTCAGGCAAGTGGGCTTTGGCATCCGCCCCAGGAGTCCCCGAAGCTGCAGTGTTAGGGGGGAGGGAGGGAGCCCCCGGCGCCGGGGAGCATGCCCAGCTAGCCAGCAGCATCGAGCAGAAAGGAAAACTCTTTCAAAGATGCCTTCCCCCCCCCTTCATCGGGCTGGTGGCTGGAAAGTTGCTGGGGGGGGGGAGGTGGGCAGGCGGGGAAGGCGAGCTTGCGACTCAGGGAGGGATGTGTGAACATCCCAACTCGGAAAAAATATTCTGGTTTTAATTACACCGGCAACAAAACGCAATTGCCTTGCCGTGTAACCACAGCCTTTGTTACAAGTTATCTTCCTTTCAGTCTGCTTCCAGTTACTATTTTCTCTCTCTGGCTCAAGCAGGCATCTCTCTTCTACACAGCTCTATCTCCAACTGCCTGAATGGCTCTAACTGCCAATTTCCCCCCAACATTATGTCAGCTATCACTGGTTGCTCACAGAGAGAGGCAGAACTTGTCCTATCTGCCACATGTGCCTCCTCATTGTCTGGGAGGAGGCCTTCCCAGGTCTCTACCAGCAGCAATGAACACTTACCACTTCATTAAGGACTATGTACTTGAAGATTATAAGAAGTTGTCTGAATCATTTTTAAATGTATTTTTTCTGTTGGTACCTAAAACATATGCACTTTAACAAAATAATTTCACATTTTCTTTATTACATTTATAGAAAAAACCCCCCCCAAAAAAAAACCACCCCCCCCCCCCCCCCCTTTTAAACAATACTTCAGCATACTCACAATCTAAACATTTTTACATGCTCTTTCTTCTTCTTCTCTCTTCCTGAATACGGCACCTGCCACTACATTTTCGTGTTCTCTTAGGTGCACCAGATCAAAGTTAAAGTCCTGTAGCAAAAGACTCCAACAACAGAAGTTTCCTGTTGTTCACCTATAATGCAACTAACACAACAGGGAGTGGTTAGTGAGTGTGTAGGGTGAATCCCCCAATAGGTACTGCTTCAATTAATTTGATGCCCGTACCATGGCTAAGCACTCCCTCTCCACCATCACCAGGTGTTGTTTTCTAGGAATCAGCTTTCTATTTAGATAAATCCCTGTTACATGATAGTCAATGGTCAATAAGGGGAAGGGGCTATAAAGGTACTTTTGCCCTTCTGTCCACTTCTCTAAACCTTCTGGCAGGCTTCACAGTAATGACAGTAGTCAGCCCCTTGCTATGCCTGGCAAGTAAAGGTTAGGCTACAACCTATTACACATCCTTGATATTCCAAAATGACTAATACACAGAATATCATGGGCAATTTGTAGATGTTCTCTGTATTTGCAGGGTATTGTAAGCTGCTTTATGGATTTCAGTGGAGCACCTTTCTTCTTTGGCTCCTATACTTTGTACAGTAATTTTTAACTTGTTAAATATCACTTGTTCTGTAATCTGTGCAGAAAAAAGTATTTCAGATTTTGCAGCTAGGTTTCTCAGAGTCTCCAAGGGTGGATCACTTTGAAATTCCTGTTTGAACACATTCTGATCCTTGCACTCCAGGATACATGCATCAAAGTCACTATTATATTAAAAACCAGAAAACATCATAGAAACTTGGTTGGTGACCTTGGGCTGGTTACACATTCTCTGCCTAACCTACAGGGGTCTTGTGAAGCTAAAATGGAGGAGAATGATATAAGCTGCTTTGGTTCCTTACTGGAAAGAAAAGCATAGTATAAATATATGCCAACTATTTTGGTTGTAAAAGTGTGCCCAATAAGATCTTTATATAAACATAGCCCTGACCTGTATAGTCCAGGCTAGCTTGATCTCTTAAACTAAGTAGGGTCAGCCCTGGTTAGTATTTGGAAGGGAAACATCCAGGGAAGTCCAAGGTTGCTACAAAGAGTGCAAACCACCTCTGCTCATCTCTCATCTTGAAAACCCTATGGGGCTGCCATAAGTTTGATGTGATTTGATGTGTGTGTGTGTGTGTGTGTGTATATATACATCACACTTGAATCATTTGAACGCTATACAGTAGGTGTTATATTTGTTCTTACTATATAATTAAAATATACTTACTATAGAGTTCAAATGATTTAAATGTGATTTGGTAAATAGAAGACATGATGATCCAACAATTCAAACCAAAAAAATCCTAGAAGCAAGCAAGGGGAGAATTATTTTTTGTCCCAAAGCTGTGTTCTGTGCAGCCCACTCCCAAACTATGGTAATTTTGGATTCTGATGCCCAAGCCAGATTCTACATGTACTCTTATTTGTATACATACATAAATGCATATGCAACTAACTTCCACTGAACTCTGATAGGACCCCATCACTATATACTTGAACATGCAGATTAAATTATTTAAATGCCATGAATGAAGAAGCTATGTTGGACTTCTTACACATCCCAATTCCCATACCTCTCTTGCTTCAAGGCTGCCCTGCAACATGTACATGAGTCATTATAACATGTCATTGCATTTTACAACTATTATGTCTCTGTTACAGCTTGATCCTAAAATTGTGTTAAATTAGTGTATGTTTGTATTTATGGGTCACATTTCCTAATCAGAGTTTATATGTGCACTATTGCTACGTTCCACTGTTTGTACGTAAGCACAGATCACCACTAAACAAATATGGTTTGTGCTGGAGCAGCAGCAGCTGAATAGAAGCAACAGTTCCTTTCTCCATCCTGGTAAAATATAACAGCATCTTAATGATGCCTTTTGTAGTCACTAACTGGGTCCTTTTGCATGTAGCCACTGGTGTTGATAACTCACAGTGTAGTAATTAATGCAGATTTCTGTATATGCCAATCTAAGAAATTCAGCAACATATTCCAATTGCTTTTTATCATATTAGAATAATTACATACCTGCAACTGAATAGACAATAAAACAGATTCTTGAGATAAAAATAAAAAGCTATGTAATCAATGCATTAAAAAAACTGGTCACCCTTGTTTATAGAAATTCTTCGTAGTCTTATTCCTATTTTGTAGACCAACTCACATTTCCCTAGCAGTAGAAGTAGCTACAGAGGGAGGTTACAGTCTCTTTTTCTGAAGATTTTCAAAAAAGGGCTGTGCAGGTGTCTATTGGGAACACTTTAGCTATAAAACATCCTGATTTGAGAACAGGGGAAGAAGATCCATTGGGTCCATTCCAATTCATTATATCTGTAGCTGTTTCCTAGGATTCCGGCAGTGGGGGGATTGACATAGAAACTGTCAGAGATAATGGGCTTTTAGATGACATTGTGGTACTCTTGTAAGTTGCTGTGCTGATCTATACTTCCTATTGCTCTCAGTAGATATTTGGTTTTAAAATGTCAGCCTAGCAACTTATTAAACTGCTATAAACTAAAAAAAATCAACTGACTTTTTATTATGATGCATAATTTATCATTTATGGATTATGTCAAATGACAGTAAACCCTTGTAATCTGAGGGCATTATGCAATTATTGAAGAATGGTTTCTCATTATCAATTTGTGTTTATACACTCCAATTTTTCAGGGAGCAAAAATATCTTGTGCCACTTCAGCAAACTGCATCTTTTACCACAATATGTGTGCATGTGTATCTTTCCAAGACAACAACTTGAGATCCCTATTAACACATTTTCAAAACAGCATGTTTTCCATATGTTACGAGTTTAAAGACACTGCCACCATACAAGGCATTTTAACAGTATCAGTACTGTACAGTACAGTAACAAACAAACGAAAGCTGTTCATATCACAAGTAATGTGAGTGTATGTGATACACTTCAGTGTGCTATATAAATGCTAGAGTATTATACACCAGTGAGTAGCACTTTTGCCCAGCATATTCCTGTAGTGTCCCCAGAACCTCATTTTCCCCATTCACACACATACACAGTTGCAGGTACAAGCAATGTTGATGCAAGGCCTGATTAAATATGACCCTGGCAGGCAGAACATCTTAGCTTTCACACAACCAAACATCTCATTCAAACCATGCTGTTACGAGCATTGTACACAACTGTAAAGGACCAGGACACTGCTGGAGCAGCATATCCAAAAGGAGAGTGGTGACTGGTCAATAGTTTAAAATCCTTAAGACCCAAAGGGGATTTTTCTTTTTTAAATTTTAATCACATTCAAAAATTAAAACAATGGTACAGCAACACCAGTAAAATAAAAAAGGGGGCTCTTAAATTAAATTAAATATAACAAGTATAAAGTTATTTTGGAATTTCACTGTTCTTTGCCAAATAATTTAAAATAGGGGATAAGGTTCTTTTAAACTTAGAAACCATTGCTGATGAAGACAAAGAATTAAAATAAAAAGTTACTTTAGCTAAAATTGTTCCCAAAGTCTGGAGTGCCAAGTTGAAATAGATGGGGCTGAAGGAGATTTCCATTGAGAAGCGATTGCAAGTCTTTATTTGATAGTAAGATTGTTTCCATGTTGGTAAATCGTCATTCGGAAGTAATGCCAGGAGTAGATGTTTGGGTGTATCATCTAGTTGGATCTCAGTAACCGTATAGATTGTCTTCAGCACCGTATGCCAAAAATGCTGGAGCACTGGACAGGTAAGCCAACAGTGGAGGTAATCATCCTCAGAACCACATTTTTTCCAGCATGCTGGGCTCAGTCCTGGAGTAGCATGTGTGAGGGCCAAAGGGGATTTCTTAAGGCATATCCTACCTACCAACTTCAAGGCAGCTGAAACCATTTGTCCTTCTATTTAACTCATTGACTGACCTCTCGTGTCACTCTAGAACTACCCGTAATAAGTGGTGCAAATGTCAAGCATACAGGTGGAAGGCCACATACCTCAAGAACCCTATGGACTCCCACAAGCCACAACTACTGAAATTCATCCCTGCACTGGCTTTTTGAAGTATGTATACAGAATGGATATGACTGGTTTTATTTATTGAGGCAGCTGAAATCATGTCCTAGTGTCTCTGCAATACTCTGGAAAACCTGATGCAATATTCAAGCTGTCCATCATGAATCAATGAATATCCTTTTTTTGGTTTGTTTTGTTTTAAAATGTGGCTCCCTGTGCACTTTAGCACAGTTTTTTTAAATAATTTTTTTTCTTTGAGTATACACATCTATAGACACAACAGAAACGAACAACACATCTTGAATCCTAACCCTAATAACACAATTATATTGATCTATTGTTCTTGTTCATTTTTATATAACCAATTATACAGTTTTAACTAAGTTTTTTGAAAGACTTCATCTTTTCCACAGAGTTTTTGAGTTAAATTGTCCATTTCAGCCACTTCTGTAATTTTGTTGATAAAGTCTTGCTTTCGTGGTATTTCTTCTCTCATCCTTGCTGCAGTTAATAAATGAACAATCAGATACTTATCATATTTATGTATGTTATCCGGTAATATATTTAATTAAAATATTTCAGGGTCTAAAAGAATCTGAGTTTTTGTTATTTGTATTAATATTGTATGTATCTCCTTCCAGTACCTTTTAACTACATTACAGGACCATCATATATGATAGAAAGAACCCACATGAGATTTACATTTCCAACACTTATCACTTGAACTAGAATAAAAGCGGGCTAGTCTGTCAGGTGTTAAATACCAGCGGTGGAACATCTTAAACACATTTTCCTTCAGAGGTATTGCCTTCAAGCATTTTACATTTTGCCACATCCTATCCCATTTATTTAATTCAATAACATTCTCTAAATTTCTTGCCCATGCAATAATTAGAACCTTTACAGTCTCATCCTGCATCTTGTATTCTAATAATAATGACTCCAATTTACAAATAAGCTTATCATCAGATTCTAGAAATATTTTATCAAGTTCGGAAAAAACAGTGTAAAAACCTATTTGTTTGTCTTTGCTGTATTTAGACACCAATTGGTTCCTTTCCCACCAAGATAAATGAATACCTTGGGATTGTAGTGTTTCCTGTGATTTTAACTCATTATTTTTGTGGAGAAGGACTTCATAGCTCGAAGAACGGGTTTCCGTGATAAGACTGGGTAGGGATATAGATTCCAAGGCGGCTGCAATACTCTGGCAAACCTGATGTGATATTCAAGCTGTCCATCATGAATGATGGTTTGTTTTGTTTTAAAATGTGGCTCCCTGTGCACTTTAGCACAGTTAAGAGGAAAAGTATATAGAATCTTTATAATCCAAAGCAAACCCACTGAAACAAAGGATTCACAAATTGCCAACTATTACTGAAGATGCTTTACTTGTTGATTTCATATTATAAATGCATTACTACTAAATTTGTAATCATCTACTGTAGTTGTACATATATAAATTGCTCCTAGCTGTGCGCCCCACTACTTGCTCCCTAGATCTGTGCCCTCTGTGGCCACGCTGGGTTCCGAGGTGCCCTTAGGGAAATAGTCAACAAGTCCCTCTCAATGGGACTGTTCCCAGGAGCACTTAAGGAAGCAGTAATACGTCCTCTCCTCAAAAAACCATCCTTGGATCCGGCTGAATTGGCGAACTACTAGCCGGTTTCCAACCTGCCCTATTTGGGAAAGTTAATAGAGAGTGCTGTAGTGATGCAGATTCAGAGCTTTTTGGATGACACTTCCATTTTAGACCCCTTCCAGTCCGACTTTCACCCGGGGCACAGGACAGAGACAGCGCTGGTCGCCCTCACAGATGACCTCCGGAGGCATCTGGATTGAGGCGGATTGGCAGTGCTGTTGATGTTGGACCTGTCAGCTGCGTTCAACACCGTCGACCATCAGGTACTAGCCCACCGCCTCACCGATGCTGGAATTCAGGGGCTTGCCTTGCAATGGCTCGTCTCCTTCCTCCAGGGCAGGTGACAAAGGGTGGTGCTGAAGGAACAGCTTTCCCAAAGGCACCCACTTGATTGCGGAGTGCCTCAGGGGACTGTGTTATCCCCAATGTTATTTAACATCTATATGTGTCCCCTTGCCCAGATTGCACGGAGACATGGACTGGGCTGTCACCAGTACACTGATGATACCCAGCTCTATCTGCTGTTGGGCAGCTGGTCCAACTCCAAACCGGAATATCTTGACCAGGCGCTACAAGATGTGGCTGGTTGGCTCAGGGTAAGCCAACTGATACAGAATCCATCGAAGATGGAGGTCCTGTGCATGAGCTGGGGTGGATTGGGGGTGGGGACCCCACTCCTGACCTTTGACGGGGCGCCATTGGTGCCAGCGCCAGAGGTTAGGAGCTGGGGAGTGCTCCTGGATCCCTCCTTAACAATGGAGGCCCAGGTAGCAGCCACTGCCAGGTCAGCCTTTTATCATCTTCGACTGATTAGGCAGTTGTTTCCCTTCCTTGAATGCAACGACTTGGTAACAGTGATCCATGCGATGGTCACCTCGAGGCTGGACTACTGTAATGCTCTCTACATGGGGCTGCCCTTGTTACAGATCCGGAAGCGATAGCTGGTGCAAAATGCTGCAGCCAGGCTGCTGATGGGCCTCCCATTATGGGAGCACATTCAGCCTGCGCTGAAGGCATTGCACTGGCTACCGATAGCATACCGAATCTGCTTTAAGGTGCCGGTTCTTACCTTTAAAGCCCTTTATGGCCGGGGACCTACATACCTGAGGGACTGCCTTTCCCCACACATCCCCCAGGGAGCACTACAATCAGGGTCTCAACATCAACTCACCCTCCCCGGACCTAAGGACACCTGGCTGGCTTCAACCAGGGCTAGGGCTTTTTTGGTGGTGGCTCCTCTCTGGTGGAAAGAGCTCCCGAATGAGATCAGGGCCCTGCAGGACCTTATGCAGATCCGCAGGGCCTGCAATACAGAGCTGTTTAATACAGTCATTTAATTAGGAGCTGCCCCGGAGAGGGTGCCCTGCCCTCTTGAAACCTTGAGGCAGCCTGAGTCACCTGTCTTAGACCCAGACCGTCCATCAGGACAGCATGGAAGTCGAGCGTCATTTCAAATGGAATACCAAACTGATATCTGTATATTGGTTCCATCTGGATCTTAGCACCTTTTTAATGTTTAATTATTAATTGGGTTTATGACTTTTACTATTTATTGTTATTTCTGTAGTTTTATCTTGTTCTTAACCGTGCTGAGCCAGCCATGGCTGGGAAGGCATGGTATAAATATAATAAATAAAATAAATAAATAAAGTGAAGAACTAAGAATTCATTTTTTAAAAAAAATCACCTAAAATGCCAACCTCAAATAAAAAGGAACCAAAGGCCAAGTATACTGTTTGTAGGAATGCAGGCATAAAATTTACCATGGGAAAGCCCATCCTGGTTCATTCCTACAAATTTTCACACCCTTATTTCTCATCAAAAGAGAACTGCTTACTCACCACTGCCCACACACATTCTTTCCATCCTTTCACTCTTTCAAAGGCTTAGCTATCATCAGCTTCAGTTTCCCTAACCCTAGTCCCCTCCCAGCTCACCACCAGACATAGTTTCTCTCCTACTAATCATAATTATCACATAATACACTTGCACATAAACACTAGAAAAACTGTGAAAACTAGCAGTGAAACAGACAGCTACCAGTAGCAAAAGGTCATTAGGTGGATGGTACCCTCTTAACAAAACAAAATACTGGTGATGGAAGTGAAGAATCCTAGTGTCAGGAATG